>NC_137506.1:25215776-25360776 GCF_041902795.1 Electrophorus electricus | reverse complement strand
TACAGTGGAAGGGTTTAATACTGTGACTTGTTTGCAGAATTGCCTCATCATTAATTTTGAGTGTTTATTTGTTTTATTCATGTAAAAACTATAATGATTGCACACCAGGAAAATTGTTCATTTAAGATCTGTCTAGAGTAATGTGGGCGTTAGTATTATAGACCAATCACATGTGGTAGCTTGTCAATATTTATGCTATTAATTAATAATGGAATGAAAATTTCTTCTAAATAGCAAGGGATGTTGTTAAAGACAAAACAAATAACATTTACTGTTTATTATTAAGTAAATCTAATCATTAATATGAATTTTAATATAAAAAGTTTTGTTTGGTCCTTCTATGACATATGGTGTTTACCAAGAAAGCAATAAAAACCTCTCATTATCTCACTGAGAGGCAGTATCCTTCAAATCCCTTTGTGTGTTAGAATGAGACATGTGGTGTTTACTTTGTCCATGTAGACACACACTAAAAGACACCTTGAAGCGGACATCTCTAGAGATATGTCCATTGGGAGTCAAGCCTTTGGGTGTGCAAGAGCAAACCCTTTCATGTCATATGGCCAAGTCATGAAGTGGGCAGAGACACACTTCATATTTGTTTCTTCAATGTAAATAAACACATGAAATCATGTCTCATTACAGTAGCTGCTGTAACATTGATCCTTCGAGTCCCCCCCCCCCTCTCTCTCTCTGTGTGTGTGTGTGTGTGTGTGTGTGTGTGTGCATAGCAGGCTCAATGCAGTGGTCCCTTGAGCTCACACACTGCAAGCAACACACACACAAACACATACAGAAGATACTATTTAGGCATCAGTCTCACTTGTCAGTAAACTGGGAGAATTGTTGGGAAACATTGTAAATAACCCAAGAGCCTTAATAGTGACTTGTATATTTCACCCTTCCCCAAAACTAAATCACAACGACTATAATGATATTTATAATTTACTACATTACAATAGAAAAACATCCTTTATCTTTACAGCAAAAATATGAGCAACAGTGAATACTGTCTCATCAACAAACAAGCATTTACTAAACAGTATTTGTAAAGCAAGGTAAAGATGCAGGAATTATCATCTATGATAATCTGTATTCAAGAGAAATTAGTCCATAAATACACTATCAGTATATTTAGTATAAATTATAAAATTGTATAAGGGACAAATTTAGACATGTTCTAAAACGATGCAAAATAACAGTCTCAGTTTTATACAATGCCTCTGTTTTCTTTTTCCCTTCTCGTACTGACAGCAATTTAATCAAACTGTGACTTCATGCCCTACTATTTGCAAATTGTATAGCACCTCTAAAACATAAAGGCAAAACATTTCACAAACAAGTTACATGGACCTTGATTACAACTGTAAACATTCCCAGCGTGAGTGAGTAGCGCATTACGGGGTGGATTCAGGCTACTGCAGCACGCACTGCCAGACATCTAGGAGGAAGACAATGACAAATTTAAGACTGTTATTTCTCTCTTTGCTTCATGCACATCTCTCTCTCCCCCCTTTTGGCACCAAAGAGGAATGGTGACGATAGAACAACACAAACAGATGCTACATCGTTGATAATAGCAAAACACGATTTACAACATTGGCGTGACTAAATATGGCTTAAAAATAGTAAGTAGGTAATTTTACCGAAGCTATTGATGCCTCTTAAAATACCAAGAAAAATCGATCCGAGCGTCAACACGTCATAGTCTATATGGAGATGCTAGAATTATGAATTATAGAAAAGTGGCTACCTCTTAATACAACTTTTGTAATTAATGTTTCATTTTTAAAAATCGTAAATTTAGCGAAGGTGCCTTGACCTAATGAGTCTTTGTATGAAGAAAATGCAAAATAGCAAATGTCTACACATTCAATACACGGTAAATGAAATGGCTTTCTTTTATTTGGAACTGGAAAAAACTGGATGGAAACGTAACCATGCGTCAGGTTTACTTTACTTAAACAGATCTTTCATGTGTAAAGGCATGCTACACCATATAGTTCAAATACACAGAGACTTTCATTTCTTATATACAAATCGAAATATCATACTGATTTTAATTTCACATATATCGAGTTTAATTTCAGTTTATTACAGTAGTAATCGTCTTTATTAACAAGTAACGTGCACATCTTCCTCTTCCACCAGCGTAGTGCACATCTCCTTCTTCCACCAGCGTAGTGGGCCGATTTATGCCACTTTTACATTCAATCAGAATACAGCAAGGCATTTCTTTATAATGTGATGCTTCCTGTTAGCCTTCAAAAGTTTCCTCTTGTAATATTATCTTCAGAAACTTTGAAAACAGTAGTGAAAAGAAAATGGACGTTTCTTTTTGATAAACAGGGCTTCGGATTCCATGCACGATGTCGTTATTAGAAGAAAGCGTTCTCGTGACACTCCAACTTTGCAGGGGGAATCAAAACTTTGAATTTTTTTAGTAAGATAACTCTGTCCGACACAATGCCTTGGTTTTAGCCAAAAAAAAACAAACAAACCCACCACCAACAACAACAACAATAATGATAATAATAATAATAATAATAATAATAATAATAATAATAATAGTAGTAGTAGTAGTAGTAGTAGTAGTTGTTGTTGTTGTTGTTGTTATTGTTATCTGGGTATACAAAGCCAGCACCAGGTTTTAGTTTAAGCACTAAAAATGGTCCAATTAGCCTACAAGTACTGATGTCTTAGAATGCTGTCAGGCAAGTGAAGTAATGCTTGTATTTTCCAAAATGGCCCCTATTTATTTATTTCATACAAATAATCCTAAAAAAAGAAAAGAAGTAACTGAAATTATACCCTGACAAATGTTTACTATAAGACAAGTAAAGTAGCCAAGTAATGTGTTCTTACATATTTCACATATTTGCCCCAATTAAATGTCATATTACATTAAGAATGCTGGCCCCTATGTAAGTAATAAATTACAATAAAGATATTCTCTAATATAATAGAAAAAAAAATTGTTGTTTGCTTGCTTATTTTGTCTAGTATGTGAACTGTTATATATATATATATATATATATATATATATATATATATATATATATATATATATATATATATATATATATAATTTATTTATTTATTTATTTTAAATTTCTCTCTCTACAGTGTATAATTATCTATCAAATTGGGCAAATAAGTGACTTAATATTGCTTCTTCTTTCCTTGTTTATCTCCTTTTTTTCCCTCCCTTTTTCACTTTTTTTCTCCTTGAAGTGCAATCACTCTGATGGATGGATGGTGAAAACTATTCAGCATGTCACAGGATTGAGCACAGAGCATTAGAGGGCCTGGGCTTAGGTCAGGATAAGGGCTGCCCACATATCCTCCCATCCACCCAAGCTGAAGACCCCAGACTCCTCACTGTAGATGAGGACACTCTCACTTCCTTTGCACACTTTCCTTTCTTGCCCACAATATCTGATTCGTGCATATAAACCCCCCCAACACCCACCCACCCACCCACCAGTGTTTCCTTGAAGGCTCACATTCCTCATCCTTTAATCCAGACGCACGTCCCACTGGGCATACAGCCCTGTTTCCACATTGATATCTGCTTGATTTGTGTGTGATTCTGTTGAATAAATGTCACATTTTGTTGCCTTTACAGAAATCTCGCTAAGCAACAGACAGCTAGTTCACACTTGAAATCACATTGGGGTGTAGAATATGACCAAATGTAAACAATATTAACTTTAATTATGAATACAGCATTTATTTCAGGCCACAGTATGTGGATAGCTGACACAGTATAGGAATGTAAATCTGCTAGCTGGGCTGTTTCTTCGATTCCTTCATAAAAACATATTCTTCAGTCTGCACTCCTGCTCTTACTCATGCTCAAGTCATTTAATGTTGGCCGCCTTTGATTCACATCAAGTCAGCACATCTACACTTTCTCACTGTCCACCCGTTCCTATTTACCCCTAATACCTTTCTGTAACCTGGGAAAACTCCTGGAGAACAGTTCCTCTTTTGCAAGGAGGCCCTGGATGGAGCTGGGGTTAAGGGGAGCATGGTAACATGATGCAGCACTCAACTTAGGGTTAAGTGCTTCGCTCAGGTACACAACATTTGTTCTTTACATTGGGACCCTCTCATTGCCTATTCATTGTCCTTGGTGCCTTATTGGGGGAATAAGGCCTGCCTGCCTCCCATTTGAGGTCAGGAGCTACCCAATCCGAACATATGGACTCTGTCAGAATTCCCATCTAATTTTGTACAGTTCCCATGTCTTGTTCCCCAAATCTAAGTCTGTTCAAACTCCAGTGGTGTCTGTACAGTTTGGCTTCCAATCCAGGTGTCCGGCCCTACATCAGCATTAAAAAAAAAAGCATTTTAAAAGAGTGGCTAGTGTAGAGGGACACCTGGGAGATTTCATGTAGATTATGGAGCTGGACTTGTTTGTTGAATGGTCAGAGCCCAGTAGAGGCACCTGTTTTTGACATCCTAAAAAGTGCCCTGATGAGATTCTCCTTTGAACTAGTGGAAACCTCCGTCTGCTATATTTGGACTTACACCACAACAACCATTTTACTGAATACTGCCTATTTCCAGAAGTATACTTCATAGGTGTGAAGCTGAGCTTCAGGAGTGTTTGTTCTGGAGTGTAGCACATTTGCACATCAGCTGTTGAAGAGGCTGTTGAAGAAATTCTTTAATTTTCTTTACAGTGGAAGCAAAATAGGGGTTAAAAACACAGTGGCAAAGTATTTGTATCTTAAGTATGGAGAGTCTTCTGTTTTCTTGAGTAGAATCTGTAATGTAATGTTTAAATAGACAACAGTAGAATCCATTGACTATTTAAACATTAATAGCAAATAATAATACATAGATGATAAGTGACTTAGTTTGTTAACAGTAATCATTAGTATATTATTTTCACTAGACCTACAGTCAGTAATCCCAAACTTGCAATATTTTGTCTCATGAAAATATTTCTTCTGCTTTCTTTGTATTAAAGACGGGTTAATGACCTAACTTAAATGTACCCACATAAAAGGAGTAATAAGCATTAGATGAAATGAAAAATCTATTTGGCTTCCAAGAATATAACAAATATGCCATGAACAAATGGCTAACATTTGCTTCTGATAATGCATTATTTACAAAGGAATATCTGATTAGCCTCATTGGACTGACACCACAACTCTCTGGCAAAAGGCACCACACTTCCCTCCCTGGCTGTTGGCGGTCTATCAGCTGCACCGTGTACGGAACATACTGATAAAGCGGTGTGGTGGGTGAAGGTTGTATGAATGAATCTCCGTGGCACCACTGGAGACGAATAGTCCTACAAGATCTGAAACTAATCTTGATATGTTTAACAAGCAGCTCAAGGAGAGGCCTGATGAATAATAAAGGAGCTTTTAGTGGATCCATTTTATGAAACATTAACTGGTGGGCCATAATGGAAGTAATTAGTTTTATCTCACGTTGAATGTTATTGGACACTGCCCCCGCTGAAGGAAAACTTTTATTTTCCGGCTTAATTGTAAAGACAACGGGAGGGTAATTTTCTGCAGCGGGAAAGAAGGGTGGTCTCGTATGCTACACGCCAGCTCGAGAGATCTGGATGTTCAAGATACAACACAGTGTTTATGTAGTACTCCCAAATGTGTATCAAAGCTCACATCCATGGAAATAAAAGAAATGTCAAACAAAACAAGCATTAGACTGCATAAAGTAAAGTATGGACAAGGGGAACAGGTGAGGCTTTGTTTAGGTGGCTGAGGTAGATCAATATCTCGGCTTGCAAGCCAGGAATCTTGCCCGTTTTCCTCTAGCACTTTGCAGATCAGCTTACGGCTTGTAGACAGACTGTCGCCTATACCTCACTGACAGACAACCTGCCTCACCCCAAACGTACGGAATAGGAAAAATATCTCCATTCTTCTTCTGGGAGAGAAAAAAGTGGGTTAAAGTAGTTCACCATTTAAGAGGTATTTTGTCTTGGGTTGGGCGAACACAGTAAATAAAGTGATGTGTATGCAGATTGATAAATCAATTAGGCACTGTAGGCTTGTCCTTTCAGTTTTTTGTATTTTGTTGTGTAGGATGACCAAAAAAAAAAAAAAATGCAATTTATGAAAATGATGTGTGCACATATGTAAAGAGTGGATTCATAGTTATGAGCATGCTAATTGACTAAGTCTTAGTTATGGCCTATTTGAATACAAATAAGTACATTTTAAAAAATAAAATAAATGAATGAATGATTGACCAACATATCAACCATTCGATTTTAGACAAAACTGGATTCAATGGTCAATTCTTTATATCCAAATTCAAAATCATAATTTCACCATAGCCTAATGACCTGCCAGTTCATTAGTTACTTTAACAATTGACAGCGTAACTCTACAGCTCCCTTGGGTGGAAATCGAGAGGCTCAAAAACTCTGTACTTGGACAAAGACACCAAATATCCGATCTACAAGAAATCCTCTTGTAGAGAAATCTCTTGCATAAAGGCCTTGGTCTTTGTCGTTTGTAGCATTTTTATCTATAGCACGTCTATTCTTAGCTGTCACAATTTAGACCAATATGCTGACAATGTTATTGCTAGCCAGGCAGCTTGGAAGTATCTGTGTTTCAGTACAATTTTAAGTAGGCTTAACAAAAGCACCAAGACAACAACAATAACAATGTATTATTATTGTTGTTGTTGTTGTTGTTGTTGTTGTACAATATCTTTAGCTATGTTATCTTTGCTGTTGCTTTTGCATCAGTAGCAGAGGTTCTTATTTAAAATGCAGGCAATTTATATTGTATTTATATATATGAAAACCCTAAGGATGCCCAGGTGTTTACAGCAAAAACATGAAGAGTAACATATTGCAAGTAAACAGTAGATGGATTAATTTTTAAAAAAAACATGCATTCGAGTACTAAGAGTGTGAGCACTTTTAAAAGAGCTTGGTCGATTTGGAACTGGGCAAAGCCAGGTTATTGCTCAATTACCCCAATTGTAGTAGTATATTAAAACTGGCATTAGAGAACCTAACACCTGAGGCCTCATGCCTGGTTATAGAATATGCTTTAAGTTAAAGGAAGATACAGGCGGAGCCGCAGCCTAGATGGCTGAGGAAACTGGCTTGCTTAAAAAGAAAAATTAAATCCTGATGAATATTACCACATTTGTATAAGTGCTTGTTATAATAGCTTACTGTCGTTTCAGAGTCACTAGAGAGAATTCATCACAATCGGGCAGGCCTTTTTGTCGGCCTGTTGGTTCCGTTTCGGATAGTCAAGCTGCACTGCGAGTGTGCAATGTGATACCAGCACAGCCGTGATTCCACGCGTTGTCTCCAGGCGGCTTGCCTCACAGCTAAGACAGTGATGTCAGCGGCAAAAACATAGTGGCGATCATTTCATATCAAAAGCAACAATAACAACAACAATAATAATAATAATAATTATTATTATTATTATTATTATTATTATAAATGTAACAACACACTTTACTGGCAATAACTGATTAAGCAAACACGAAACATTGCTCACAGTGATATCATTATGACTCTTAAATTGATTTACGATTTGTCTTGGGGGCGGTAGGGCAAAAGAAGTCATATCAACTTTCAGATCCACTGAGTTTATCTTGCTGAGCAGTTAAAACAAACAAATAATTTAACAACATAAAAATGAGCAGGCTAAATTACTGCCAGCAACTAACATGCCAGCGTTTTTGTATGGCGTAATGCTACGCAGACCCTGGCGTTTTAATAAACACATTTACAACAAGCCCACCAAATTTATTCATGTCATGGATAAACAAACATACGCACCAAGAGTCACTCTCTAGTTAACACGCTGGCCTATCGTTATACTGGATTAGGCGTGTTAACAGATTTTGAAGTTGCGTATTTCGCGTTTCGTTTTTGACTGGCATCTCTGCTAGTGATTACACTGTATATTTTTATAATCTGATACACCAAACGGCTGTTGAGTATTCGAGTAGCTAATGCACTGTTAGAATGATCAAGTTCAGTTTGCGCGTGAGCGAAATCGTGACTAAACGCGAGCACAGAGTGAGTGAACGTGCATGCGCGCGAGAGAGAACGAGCAAGCGCGAACAAGGAGGAGGCGTGCGCATGGGTCAAGGGACAAGCGGCCACTCTCGAGAGCTTCCACGTCAAGAACTTTAAGTCGAACAGAAAGTCTTTCATATCTAATGAATATTTGCACAATATTTGCATATTACCATACTATATCGATATCAGTTATTTAGCATCTAGGCTACCTTTATACGATTGATCATTTGATTCTCTCCACATTACTGTTTCCCAAAAGCAAAGTAGCCAAAAGATCACAATAAAGTGAATATTGTATCAGCTTTCTAATCTAATCTTTAAGACCTTGGGAACCGTTGCTCGATATGGTACACGATTTACTAAGTTAGTTAAAGCTATAGGCTATGTCGAAATTACATTAAACAAAAGTATGTTAAATACACCACGTTTCTGACGAAACAGTACGACAAGCGTAACATCGGGCAAACGTATGGCAAACGTTTTTGAGGAGACTCTCCCATTTTTTAATAATTAAATAAATTAAATAATTAGTAAAAAAAAAAAAATTATAAAAGAAATTAGGCATTGGTTAGTTTTTGCTGTCCTTAAACAAATATATTAATATAATATAATAATTAAACCCTAAAATTTACATTTGAAATGTTTAAACGCTTTAATATTAATGGTTTGTAATATAGTATATTTCAGTATAGAATAGTATTATTTTTGTTATTGACAAAATTAACTTTACTGTGTATGATCTTTGGACATACTGAAAGAGGCAATGGATTGGAATGACACCATTTTGCACTTAAACAATCAGATGTCGTCACGGCACAAATTGTTTGTTTAACCCGACAGGTCGGTACCAAGTCGCACGATTTGCAGAGACTCATTAAAACGATTATTTACGTTCTGTCGAATGTTTTCTAAAACGTTCTGGAGAAACTCATTTGCTAAAGTTCAAGCCTGGTATCGAAAACCCTCAAGTTACAAATCAGCCTGTTGCTTCAGTAACAAAGGAACATTTAGCTAATGTTAACAGCCATAACAGCTCCAGATTTTGAATTTGCTATGTTGTGCAAATTAAAATATAAATGGTATATTCATGTTGGCTAATTACACAAGCCTAATATTAGGCATAAATATCACATCTGATTTAAAATAAGAAATTCTGACATTTACTAATGTATAATAAAGTAAACTTTGCCCTCCATCATACTAAAAGCATTAGATGAATGGTAAATGGTAAAAAGCATTTATTGGGCTGTCAATTGTTCTTGTCTGTTGTTCTTGTGAACAATGAAAAAATGCATTTTTTACAATAACCAGCAGCATTATTTGCTTCCTGATAATAGTAGCATCAGTAATGCTCTGTAGGTTAAGCTGCTTATTATTGTACAATATGTAAGATAATAATAAATGTTCGGCTACAACAACGATAACAACAACAACAGTAACAACAACAATAATAATAACAATAATAATAATTATATATATATATATATATATATATATATATATATATATATATATATATATATATATATATATATATATATATATATATATATATATATATATATGTGTGTGTGTGTGTGTGTGTGTGTATAATTTTTTTTTTAAGAACAAAAATATTTTTAAAATATTGCTTACTGATTTTGCAACCCTCAAACACTCTTGTTAAAAAGATCAATATGGCTAAAGAGCACGCTATTACACACAACGGATATGCATTATTTTCTGTTTGTTTATTTCCTTTTCCCAACATGTTGTTTTACATGTCAGAGGGGTATGTAAAACTTTTAGGATGTGCATTGTAACCTGCCGTGTTATAAGGTAGGTGTCTCCAGTATTTTGCGTCACTCTAGCGCCCTCACTCTGCTTGGCTCATATTACATTAAGGGAGGAAACTTCCATTTACCATTTAGAAGAATTTGGATAGTTTACAAAAGTTCTCAACTTAGATAAACAACTCTGAAATATATACCACTGTGGAACCGATCACTTTACATTGAATTTTTCCCCTTTGCATAGGAAAGAAAAAAAACATCACTAGCTGAAGAGGAATGCTACAAAGTTTAGGATATATTTAGTAAAATTAGGTTAGTCGGATTGTCTAACCTCTCCAAATAATCTACAAACATATAGCTGAAATATTTCTATAATTAGACCAATGTATAATAATTAGATAAATTCCTATAATTTAGTAAATGCATCGTGTAAGATGGTTAAGAGATGCAGAAGCTCGGTTGCATGAATAAAACTCCCCAAACGTCTTGCGCAACCATTCAAAGTGTTATCATTGTGTCAACTCAACCAATATCAATAATAAATTATGTTATTCAATGTAACGTCCATATAATGTAAACAATAAATGCACACGATATGATTTCCATGTAATCTATGTTTACATAAAGGTTGTGATGGAAGAATGAGAATGTTAACAAAAATACGGTGCGATATTTATATTTTATACGATAAGATCTCTGCACTATGGTCTATGGAGTATAATATATCTATTTCTATTTTTCATGAATTAAATGTCATTAGGCGTATTCGCCTTATCCAAAAAGTATCGTCGTTCAGTATTAGTCTGAGGACATACTGTAACAAAATAATTACGATCATAATAAAGCAGATGGTAGGCTATTTACAATCTAACTATATCATTATAAAGTGGCGGTAAGTAAATCGTCAATCACGTCAAAAATCTCGACTATAGTGAAAACAAATAAATGGGCTATGTAATGCCAAAATACGTTTTGTTGTATTTAAATATGATTTAAATCAGTATAAGGAATGAATGCATCCGCGAATAATCCGCGAAGACCATTTGCAGTGGAGATTCATTCGTAACACCACACCTTTTGCTTATTGTACTATTTTAGCCGACACTAAACTTATACTAAACGCTAAACCTTACCTCGAGACTATAGTGACAGTAAGCTGGCCAGTCTCATAACGTTTTTGCCCACGTGCTCCAGGTAAGAATAGGAAACCATATCTTTTTCCTATCATAAGATTGGGCTGTATATGTATATAATAGGCATATATAATATCAATATATAACAGAAATATATAAATATGTTTATAAAATAAAAGCAGTGAAAACTCTATACCGTTTTCACATAAATGTCTTTAAGAAGATACAAGCTTTCCGCATGCAGCATATTGTGCTCTGTGGGCCCGCAACGGTGCAACGAACGGTGATTCACTCCAATCTCAATTGATGCTTTGTATTCGGTGCGATTTGAGGCCTAGTTTATAGTTCAGGTACACTGAGGCAAAAAAGGGAGAAGATGGGGACTAATTAAAACTTCCAGTACAACGCACAACAATCACTGCTTCAAGCTCATTGCTTTGTTGTCACAGCAGCATCTTGCCATCAGTGCAACGTAATTTTTTCCCCCCAGCTAATGCACACAGTAGCACGCAATATATAGGTTATACAAATATGCATGTACCAACCATGAAATTGAATTCGCACACTCAGACATTAAAACATTAATATTAGTTAATACGTACTCAAACAAGAATCCAAACAAATACGATAAATTTACAAATAAGTAGCCACCCTTTTCTATATTTTAAATTCGTATTAACTGACGTAATCCTGACTGGAAAAAATAGCATGTGATTAGCAGAGAGTGGGCCTATTCGACCTGCCTAAATTAAGATTAGGACAGTCTCTGTTTGAGCAACCAGGTTCACATGGTGCCCAAGTTTAATTACTTTAGCGGTTATAGTGTATTTCTAACATTCAGAGAATATTGTCCCTCTAAATTTAACCCCTAGTCTCTTAGTCTTTGTCTTCTGAGTGGTCACCCCGTTTAACATTTGAGTGATAACATCTTGCAAGGAGATATTGAGTTCCACCAGTCCTTTGTGAAAAGCAGTGAGGTTATTGCATTACAGCTGGGCACATTTAACACGATGCCTCTTTAAGAAATGAACAAATTACTGAACTAAATGTAGTGAAAACTAAGTTCTATTTCATTGCAACTAACGACTCTGTTGTCTACGGAAATACAAAATAAAGATGAAAGTTAAGACTAGGTCTATGCACTAGTCAGTAAATAGCGAACAAGTCCTATTTAAATACTACGAAATGTATTAAGCCGAAAAAAGACCAGCCTATTTATGCCAAAGAAGCAATCGCAAGAGATTCGGGAAAATTTGGCAGAAGTTGGCGAATAGACCCATAACAAATCTCTGCGGTCACGTCAACAGTACGCTGTCTTGAGTAGCATTTATGATACGCGGCACGTGCGGTTTAAAGGGTAAATTTGAGATATTTTGCGCTCCCTTGTTATTTTGTAAATTTACATGAAACGGTAAAATAGCCAGAAAAAAACAATTTGGTAAGTTTATCCAAATCAAGACCGAATCTCTCGCCACCCGCAAACTGTCGCTTAAATGTCAGAACGAAGTAAACAAACAATGTATGACTCAAAGCTATTTTATTTACCTAAATTTTGAATCTGCAAAAACGACAAAATGTTCATGATAAATGAACGTAACCTATTCTTTTTATTTTGTTCGGTTAACAGTTTAAGCGACAAACACGGGCATAAGACCACAAAATCACAACCATGGAATTTAAAGACGACATAAACATTCACTTAATATTGTATGAGGCATTTACTCAACATGGTTACACTTCGCAGAGTTAACCTATAATTACAACAGGAATTGACATTTCACTAATTACAAAAATAATGTGACCTGGTGGTGACCACATACAGTAGCCTAAAATATGCAAAACACAAGCTAAAAGCATTCATTCATTCTGTTCCCTTCAAAATTGTCTGTCAGATGGTGAATACTGAAAAAAATGTATTTCGATACCCATTCTTTGGTCTATAAAGAAACTGTACTTTGTATAAAAGATATGTATAAAAGAATGCATTATGAATGCATTTATTCCATTAACAATAGCCTATGAAAAGGACAAAATAACAAGGAGCCATGGATTTGAACGGGTATTCTGCACTTATAGAGCACATTTATTTAAAAAATGAAAATAAAAATTTGTGTTAATTTGTAAAGTCGTACTCCACCGGTGCGTTCATGATACGTGTAATACTGCAAACATGAAGACTGGTGTTTTATACGATGGTATTAGATTTTTTTTTTTTTAACATTTCAAATTAGACAAATCTGAAACCACTATTTAAATACACATTCTAATGCAATTTTACTGCCTTTCCCCAAAACGCTACGCTTTACCCTCTTTTTTATCTTGTCACATTGCACGTTGCTGACAGTGGAATAATAAACACTTCCGCGACACTTGACGTTTGTATACAGAAATAAAGGAGAAGAATAATACAAAATACCTGGAGTTCGGCTGCTTGCATTTTCCTTTATCTCCCAGTATTTTTCCGTTAGCCTATATATATATATATATATATATATATATATATATATATATATATATATATATATATATATATATATATATATATATATATATATATATATATATATATATATTACAGTGTAAATGGGTGTAAAATGTTCACTTACAGTCTGATCCTGTGGATGTTAGTTAGTGTATAAGTGGATTTGATGTTGACCCTTGATTTTGATGTGTAAAGTAGTCAGAAAGTCCGCCAGACAGTCCCGAAGAGAAACTTGGAAGGGAAGGCCTTAAAGATTCACACGGGAGCGAGGAGGCCGCTTGCGGCGACGAGGACGAAGCAGCCCGGGAGCTCATCGAAGTGCTGCTCTGGGATGTCATTGACGGGTGAGGAACGTGGGGGAAAAAATAACTGGTTTGTCCTGCGAGCAGGTTAACTGAGCAGGGGTTCAAAGAATAAGTCCCGGAGCAAGGTACAGAGAGCCCACATGGCACGGACGCGGCCAAAGCTGCCGCTGTTAAGTGGTGAGTAGCGTAAGGAATTTCTCCATTCACAAGTCTGTCAACACTTAGGCCATTGGAGGCTGGGAAAGAGTGGTTGTTGCCCAAACTGTTTTGAGTCAACATTGTGCTATACGACATTGGGTGACTAGGGTAAGCTGACGATGTGCCATTGTAACTCAGTGCACTACTTGCCCTTGGATGATGAAGTGAAAGAAACGGTGACATTGGCCAGTATAAAGACCCAGCTCTATCCATGAACGTAAGCCCAGTTGATGTTAGCCGTGCGCCCCGTTTAAAAGCTAACTTTGCCCTAGAAGTCGTTGATCTCCTCCGAAGTTTGCCCGTTGTCCCACCGATGAACACATCGTCACTAGAGGGGTCAAGCATCCAGTAGTTTCCCTTGCCTGGGTCATCGTAATGCCGGGGAACTTTGACAAAACATTTGTTAAGACTTAAGTTGTGTCTGATGGAATTCTGCCAGCCCTGTTTATTCTCCCGATAGTAAGGAAAATTTTTCATAATGAACTCGTAAATGCCGTTCAGAGTTAATCGTTTCTCCGGACTCTGCCTGATGGCCATCATAATCAATGCATTATAACTGAAAGGTGGTTTCTCGTACTTGCCGTTTTTCTTTTCCCCGTCTTTTCCAGCTTCACCCTCTTTGGAGTCCTTTTTGTCTTCTTGCTTTTCCTTGTCATCCGTGCAATTCGATTCAGAATTGTCACTTTTAGCACAAGTGTTCTCCGACTTTGCATCCTGCGCTATAGGTAAAGGGATCTTTTCCTCTTCTTCGGGGATGGTTCTGTGGTGGTTGTCACTTTGGACGGCTTCAGGCACCAAACTGTTTATACTGAACGATGATTTCGGAATCATTTTTACTTCTTTCCGTTCTCCCATATCCAACATCACACGTAAAGGTAGAATAGCAACAACCAGCAGCACAGTTGGATCTCAATGTCTAACGCCGCCAACTCCTTCGATAAAAAAAAACACAACACAACAACTATTTCATGGTCCTTGAAAACGCATCGATAAGAGACAGCTAGCTACAATTAATTACGGAGCCACAGACACTAAGCTGTAAAAAAATTGGTTGAACCTTTACAGACTACAGCCAACCACATCACCATAAGTATTAAAGCGTCCTCCCTCCTTGCAGCCAATCATTGAGCAGTTTTTAGCGGTTGTTCAAGTGCGTAAGGATACACAGGGTCCACCAATGCAATGAAGAGTGCGCTCACACAGTCAACAATGGCTCTCATTTCTGCAGCAAACTCCTACCAAGAAAATAGACCACATAACCTCAATCCATTCCACAGTTTTTGATAATTTTAGAGTGCTGTTTCAACATACCCGTACGCTCTCACATTTGTTTTCATACCGCGGGGGGAAACAAAAGGGATTCAAAGGTAGCCACCGAATAGAGGTACTACTTCCTGTATCGGATATTATTTTTTAATACAACATGAACATATTGCCTACCTAAATTCATAATCTCCAGTGCACGGATTTCGCGTGCATTTTGCATTTACCGTACTTCTTTGCAGAGAGATGATAGCCTATCATAACAAATAAGATTTATTTATGAATCCACACGTTTGACGCAGGTTCGTTATAATTTGTGGTTTATGAGAGAAGAAAGTCCTTATATTTAGCGTATCTTAGGAATGTTTTGCTTGTTTGATAGGCGTCCCTGTTACACTACACACTAATTCATTGTATTTTATATAGTATGCTACATAAACGCAATGTTAATCACAGTTATTCATTCAACAACGATAAAATGCTATCGATAACAATTAATCCTAAAAAAATGTAAAAAATCTAATAATTATAGGTGAACAAATACGATATCTTACAACTTAAAATTTATTGATGTCTGCACGACATGACAGTTCTAACTGCATGAAGAAGTTACATATAAATGGGAAGATAGAAAGCTTGCAATTGCTAACTAACGTCGTTTAAGGAAGGCCAAAATTAATTTGTAACCATAAAAATCCTGTGACAGAATATGGACTTGCACTAACTGTTTCTGTAAAATGTATTTAATCCTATAATTCCTCACCTGAAAACCCAGCCACCGAAAAGCCTTTCTCTAGTGAAGACGTAAAAGGACTTAGAGTATTAAGTGAAAAATTCTAAGTAACTCTAAGTTGCATGCAATAGTTCATTTTATTTTAAAGATAAGAAACAAGGGACATCGATATTAACTGAAATATTGAAAGATAAATACTGTGGTTTGAATTAGGCTGAATTTTAAATGCCTGATATGTATCTCGGAGCACTAAATGGGGTTCAACTGAAAGAACAACAGACACATGCACGATACACACATAATCACATCCGCCAACAAATTGTCCACTCAGAGATACACACATAACAGCAAGCATGCGTGCACACACAAACAGAAGGTTTACGAGACTACGGACACATTTGCATACTGGCGTTTTTTTAAGGCCCGATAACTTTTTTTTTTTTTTTTTTTTAATTAAAAACTGTCGTGAAGGATGCATTGCAGTAGATTCTAATTTGTGAAAGTTTTGAAAATAGCAACTGTTTACGACAATACATGTAAGTAAGTAAAATAAGCGCTATAACACACCTGGTTAAAGGTGGTTCTTAAGGCTTAATCTAATTCATTTTCTTTTGCCATTCTTCTCTTGTATTTGCAGAAGTAGATTTGTTACATAAGCGTTACTTTACCAAGATTAATATGGCTAATAATTACAGTGTACTCTGGATAAACTGAAATGATCGTTGTATTATTATTATTATTATTATTATTATTATTATTATTATTATTATTATTATTATACATTAATATGGATATATAAATATATTTTCTGGTCACTTAGACATTGAACACAATGTGTTAGGCCCTGGATGCATTCTTAAACACTCAATTGTTTTTGACACCAGACATACACTCATTTTCGTCGAACTGAATATTCCAGATGACACAATAATTAAAATATATAATTAATGAATAAAAGTGGATGCATTTCGTCTTTCTTTGAATTTTGGGCGCTTTCTCAATTAAATAAATATGAAACATTTAAGACTTTAGGCAGCTTTTGTTTACACCCACGTGTTGCTTAAAATACATTATGTAATTATTTAATATATCGATCTGGTTAACCATTCCTTAAACTGAAGAAATACAAGTTTAAGAAAGTTTTTGTCTTTTTTAGCGTAGTCTTTTTTAATAAATACGCATGAAGTCCTTGACTTTGAACTTATTTTTTAACTTTACTTTTTCTTTTGGACGTCAAAGTAATCTAATAGACAGCGAGGATGTATGTTCTACGTTCTCACTGAAGTAGAAAATATTTGACAACTGTAAAGAGTTTGGCTTGTATGTTTTTATTGCGACTTGTACTCAGATCCGATATCGGGTTAGAAAAAAAAATAGTTGTATCAACTTAAAATTGTGTAACGTTTTCATTTATTTGTATATATCATAAACCAGGATGTTCGCAGTTTATTTAGAAGTGTTCGTGTTCATTTGCGGTTTTGCGGCGAATAAGGCATTTTAAGCAAAACCGGGAATAAGTTACTAAAACATTCAATATTCTAGCATCTGGAGTTTGGTTACTGGACAATGTATGCAATATACATTTAGTATGTCAAGATTTAATTCGAAATTTTAAGATCACGACCCGAGAAAAGACAGAATAGCTTCATAACCTTATCTTTTTGCCATCTTAATGTATGCTATTACAAGACGAACGAGGGTTATATGCCTGAATTTCATGTTTTATAGGAAATACGCAATTAGGCATAAATTAGACAATATTCTTATTTCAGGCATGTTCCTAAATATCAGCTCCAGGTCTTACTTAAATGAGAGATAACATCAGTTCAAAGACATAGCTTCACTTCATGGACAACAGTGATGCAAAGTTACTGGAGAGAAAGCAGTTGTTGACCATCCTATAACTAATCTAAAGGAAGGTTGTACCCCCGCGCAAACCCGATATGTTCATGCTGTACTGAATAAACATAGTTACAATATACTTCAATTTATATACACCGAGACGTCGAAATGATAAAGCTTTCCTCTCTGTACGCAAAGTATTTGAAGTGTTTTAAACCTTTAATATAGTAAGAGCACCTCCCTGTGGCTAGAGAAATGACTGCATGTTTGATCTTTATGTAGATTGTGAGCGGCTGATCGTTCCACTCTTTTGGGGTTTTGGGCAATGATGTCTAGAGTGTGGAATAAGTAACATGTTTTCATGTAATTTTCTGCTCAGTTTTGGAATTTTATAGTATGTATCCTCCTGTGTCTATTTTATGCCCTGGGTCGAAATTTTAAAACAGTGTCAATTCCACCAGCATAAGAAATGGTCCAAGGCGTAATTGTAGGTACATTTTAAGAAGTCGACATTATTAGTTAGTTGAATAACCTAGCCTAAATGTAGGTAACTTGTTAAATATATTTATATCATTAAAAACTCTGGCTATTGTGACTGCAATTAAGTTTATAATCTTATAGAAAGATGTAGTTAGTTGTATCAGTCCGAAAAACTACAATACTCTGAAATACACATTTTAATTAACGTTTTGTCTTTTTATTCAGACAACTTGCGCTTGAACTTCTGCAATTTTCAAAAACAATTTTACATAGTTCTATGTAAAACTAATTTAATGTTATGACTGAAAAATGGTTGTTAGACCTGCTTTTTGGCCTTTAAGTAAACAGATATTTGCCTTTAAGCAAACATTGCGATGACGACAATTCTTCTTCCTCTTCTTCTGCTTCTTCTTTTTCGCAGACTTGTAGGCTAGCAGGCTATATGTCACACACATTACACAAATAAAATCTAGAGTGCAATAATAATTGCTAAACTGCTACATTTACTTTGGTGTGATTTAAACATATGCGATCTGTGAAGCCACCTATGTCAGCGTAGTAGTATTTAGCGTCGGAATTGGGAAAAAACATTTTATATATATATATATATATATATATATATATATATATATATATATATATATATATATATATATATATATATATATATATATATATATATGAAAATGCCTAAATTATAACAGCTATTGCAAATTATTATATATAACATTTCTGAGCTAGACCTTTGAACAGTTCAAAATAAAAGCTTCAAGGCGTTCCTGGACACACCACGGTCTCCAAAGTCTTTAGCGCCATCATGTGGTAAAATTATCATGTGCTATTTCGAGCCAATCTGTGGTCCAATGCAAGCTATTGTTCACTATGCTTATGACCAAAAGCTTTCCAAAAAATATTTTCTCGAATTGAGCGCATCCCCATCTTGGGACGCACTCAAACAGAACAGGCTGTTCTTTTGATAACATTTAAGGTTAAAAATAAAGTTCATAGATCTCAGCATAGCTCTCATGTCACATACTTGTTAGCGATTTAATACATCTGTAATTAAATAATTCAGTTTACAAAATATATGAGAATGCTTAAATTACATCAGCTATTGCAAATTATTAAATGTAATTTAATTGTTTGATTTCATACTGCTATCACTGATTTTGTATTACAAATCAACTTCCACTGAAGACCAAGCAATGAAATCAATATGGGCTGGCCATAGACCATTTCTGCTAAGCTGCACAAATTATATTTTGAACAATTTCTTGAAAACATTCTTGTTTTTCGATTTTTCTTTGCTTCCACTTTCCTGTTGGTTTGGGGGAGGAAGGGGTGGAGGAAAGCAGGGAGGTTGGTTCCTTTGCAGAGTTTGCAAAGTTGCTGAATATAAACAAATAAAAACAGCACAGGTTAAGCCAAATCTAAATTTATATTCCAATATTCCAAATTTCTGACTTGTTTCT
Organism: Electrophorus electricus; assembly: GCF_041902795.1. Classification (NCBI taxonomy): domain Eukaryota; kingdom Metazoa; phylum Chordata; class Actinopteri; order Gymnotiformes; family Gymnotidae; genus Electrophorus; species Electrophorus electricus. The sequence goes on along the minus strand of NC_137506.1, from coordinate 25,341,043 downwards.
CACAGGAACTTTTCTGAGAAAGGACTTACATAGAAATGGTTTAAAATTCAATATAACATGTTTGGAATAAAATTTTATTTAATTTTTCTGGTGATTTTTTATGTTTAAGGCATGTCATCCATTATATATGTCAAAGTTCTATCCTAGAACAAATTGTCCTACAAGTACAGATATTTGGACCTTAAAACTTGGAGCTGGGAAGTTTTATGGTTTAGATAACTTTTGACGACAGTACAATGAAGAGGTAAACAAGCAGCACCTCATCACATGTCTATGTTTCATTCATAAACTGGAAACATATTGAAATAATACTTTGGAATGTAAATGCCATGGCCAAGAAGTGGCGTTTTGGAAAACTGGAAGATCCATGATTCATCTCACCTGAGACTCGCCCCTCTCCTCCATCTGGGTAGCAGTGTTTGTCATAGTATGTGTGTGGCGGCTTTGGGGGTGGCTCCCTCTCCATCTCTGAACTCTCAGTGGACTCTATAGGTTCAGATCCATAGGATGGCAATGTGTACATGCCTGCATGCAGACCCACATACATACAGACTTTGTTCAGTTCCTCACCTTTTTGCGGCACTGGCTCTATGGTCTGTATAACTGTGGTGTCAGCTGTCACCGAGACCTGCTGCTTCACTGCCTCTTCCTTTTCTAATGTGCTCATCCTGAAAAAAATCATACATAACAGTGCTGCTATAAAACTATGATATATTTAATATAATATTTAACTTATATTTAATATTTAACAAGAAGCATATACATCTAAAACACTGTGGTAGCTATATGCATATGTACACCATATACAGAAGGTGGCTGAGAAAAGCATTTCTATATCTGTTTGTTTACCCAGTATCCACTGTGAAGTTTCTCTGACCAGTGCAGCTCTGTAGCTCTTTCATCCACTTCTGCTGTTCAGTTTGGGATGATGCAGCAAACAGGTAGTGGCTGCCATCATTCAAACTTAAGCAGGCAGAGCGAGAACAGAGTTATGACTTTACTTTCTAATCAGTTTTGCTTGGGTCTGGAATGGTTTACTGTGAGTAGTTATGGGAAGGTAAATAACTAATAAGACATTTGGATCACAGACTTATATTCAAAGTTTGGGTCTTGCAGAAGGGACTGGTGCTGCAGTGAGTCCTGGAAACACTAGTAATGGGAAATCCCAGCTGGGGTTTCCCTAACCATTAGAAGAACCACAAAATCTACTGTTTTTTACTCACATCAATTTGAAGGTATATTTTTTTCTCCTGTAGTATGGGTTATCTTTACAAATGGCTCCAGCTATAGTGATAGGCGGCCATCGGGTGCACCTCTGTAAAGGATTAGATATATATGATTTAGTGTAACAAGTTGTATTGAAACTTTCTATATGCTGTTTTTGCACATAGTTGTGTTGAATTTGACACTTTGTTTATAAATATGATTTCAGTCCTTCTCTCTTTTCGGTCCTCTTTCTTATTCTCTTCCCTCAGTGTATTTGAGTACAAGGGGGAGCATATCTGTATATGTAAGAGTTCATTATGCAACACCTTCTCAGCAGCATCTGGGTCTTTAAACAGACTGAATGTCTCTTCCTCTAGTAGTACATAGATGGTTTCCCAGTGATCCACACCCTGGTCCAAGTCAACACACCAATATTCCACAATTAAATCAAACTAATCCTAGTACTAACACACACAGATTAGATTGGATATATGTAATTATAAAAAAGGTTAGGGCAATCAATATATGCATTTGATGTCAGTTATATGGCTTACTTGAATCCCTCCTTGTTTCAGTTTAATCTCCAATTGACCCATCATTTTGACAGGCTCTGCTGCAGTCTAAAGGGTACAAATAATTTATTTCCCCCAAATTTAAAAAATGCTGCATATAAACACTAAAGTAATTACCAGCAGAAAAGCAATGTACTTCAGGCTTCACCTTGCTAGTTACAGGAGATAGCACTGGAGAATCATCAGAAGTTTCCTCGTTTACTCTCTCAGCTTCCTCACTTTTCATCAGTGAGGGTGGAGATGATGGTGATGGTGGACGTGATGGTGGTGGAGATGGAGGAAAGGTATTTTCTGAAGCAGTACTGGCGACTGCAGGTGTCCCTGGCAAGACTACAGAATGTTCTAGAGATGCAGGTGTAAGAGGTTCCACAATCTCTTCTTTTGGGCTTAATGATCTCACCTCTCTGGAGGCAATTCTTGGTTTGTGTACATGAAAAGAGGAGGGTTTGAAGCTTTGCTCAGTTTGTTCTGAGGCATCAACTTCATGCCCAATTATAGGAGTTTGGTTTTGTTTTTTGGAGGGGATTGGATGGGATCTGTAAATAGCACTGGTGGAAACTGAAGACAATGATTTTTCTACAGAGTTCTGTTCTTCAGGAGAGTCAAAGGATGGTTTGACAGAGGGAGTCTTGGAAGCTACAGCATCACTACTGCTGCCAGTGCTCCTCCTGAGTAAAGATGCCACTCGAGGAGCTGCAGAGGAAGCTTCACCCTTGCCACTGCTGTTTCTCCTCAGAATCAATGGCTTTGTGGGAGAGGTCAACTCTGAGCTATTACTCTTGACACTGTTTCTATTCATGATGGTGTTGGATATGGTAGGCTGAAGGGTTGAGGCAAGTTGATCTGATGACTTTCTCTTTAGGGAAGTCACACGAACAGGCTTCTTCCTGGAGCCATCATCTCCTCCATAGGTTTTGTTCATCTTCTGCTCTTTCTGAAATGCCACAGAGTTCATTACTGGATTTATTGATATTGCATACTATTGTTCCGTCTCCAAATATTTTTAAACTGGTTGGACCTCTGTAGTTCTGATTCATCTATGGTCCCTGGTCCTGCCTCCTTTTTTTACTATGCATTTGGAATCCTATGCAAAACATTCTAGATCATCATTCAGTTCAGTTGTTATTCTGCTACTTTCATGGATTTTCACAATAACTGTGAAGGGTGTCTAATAAAAAAAAAAAAAAAATTAATCAGAACACAGACTGACAGTATGTTACTTTAACATGTCATTTCCACCTTATATGAAAATTTAATTTAACTGGAAACAATGATAAATTTATATGGTAGCAGATAAATGAGGTAGCAGGGGAATAAACTTCAGAGAGCTGGCATGTTACTTTTCTAAAACTAGCATGAAAAGAAATAGCATTTTATATGCTAAATGAATATGTATGGCACCTTGCAGTTATTAGTGATATCTGCTAATCTGCATTATATCTGTGCTGCAGTAGGTGATGCAAATGTCTCAGTAATTTGTATGAACACATAGCTAGCAAACTAACTGAAATGATGTGTAGGGTGATTTGTCACTGCAGCGTTCTGTGGACTGTCATAACCATAGAATAGAGCATTCCATACATTCCTTTCTGATATTATGTTTGCCTGTTGGCATAAAAGCATGTGATGTTTTTTCTGCTACTGGAAGATACTACAATACTACAATCCACAAGTTATACAATGAACGTGGACATAGCATTTTAGTACCTCACTGTTCTACAGGAGAAATTCATTGGCTTTACAGTATCAATGACAAGGAACTAATCATGTTATATAACTTTGACAAGTCATGAGTTGCACACTGATGTCTGCATTGAATTTCATAGTGTAATTGAAGATGGCCAAATACTAATTGGTTGCACGCCCTATGTGCGAAGAAGAAGGCAATAAATCTCGCCTTGTCATGTCTATGGTGTAAGTGAAATACTAGAAGAAAATGACTTGCTTGTATTTGAAGCATTGATTCTACTGCAGTGATAAGCTGTTAACTGATAATGGGAATTTTCACACAATTACAGGGGAGAGTTAGGGATATGATAAAAGTGGCAGACATCCAGACACTCAAGGAGCAGTGGAACATTGTGAGAGCATGTGAGACCAGTGAGCAGTTTCTTCCTGTTTGTTGATTGTGTGTCTGTTGTGGCCCACTTGTTTTTCAACATTTGGCAAAAATTAAATATTTCATAATGAAATGATACATTTTGCAACTTTCAGATAAGACTGAAGGACCTTTGTGTTTTGCATATGATAGTATTCTCTGTTTTATTGCACAGCTTATGACAGGTGACTTGTCAGAAATGTAGGTGCTATGTTTGTTGTGGGTGACTGAGAAAGTGTAAAGGTTAAAGTAAACAAAAAGGTTAAAGGAAAAAAGGGGCCTCCAAGTAATCTATACCAAAGTTATTTGGCAACAAAGACAAAGACTGGTTTCTGATCCCTGTAGTACATTATGCTAGCAATGTGGGGCATTGGATCCTATTAGCATAAATCATCCAAAGCAAGTGAGAAAAGGGACAGGACTGCTGAATCACCCATGATTATCATGATCCCTCTAGATTAACCCTGACCTGGAGTGGAGTTTGATAATCAAGTTAAACATCACACTGGATACTTATGTTCTAAGTATTGATATTTTGAATTCTGTGTTTAAGTACTTATTTACAGAATTATCAATATACCACGAAATTATTAAAACTTCAAATGGAACTTTTAAGACATCCGTCACGCTCCAGCCAGTACCTACCCAGGACTGGCACACCAATTACGTCTCCATTCCACTTCCCTGCTCACAATCACTAGTTTACTGATTATTAATTGCATATGTTTTATTTCAAACCACCTATTTAAAACCCACTGGTGCACCTAGCCTTGACTCTGCTGTACTGTCCTAATGCTTTTCTTTGTTTTCATAAATAAAGTTATGACATTTCTTTCACTCGCCACTCGCTTGTGCTTCTGCAGTGTCAGCCCATCAAAATAGGAGGAACTTGGAAGGGGCTGTATTTTACATTTACATTTATGGCATTTAGCTGAATTTAGCTGTATCTTGTTCTTTGGTCTGAAGGGATTTATGCTAACCTGTTCCTTTGGGACAGATTTTTTTCTTTTCCACTTTTGGGGCAGTAGTTTGGATTCAGGCTCAAACTTATTCTTTTAGTAAAAAGAAAGTGACACTTCATTAGGCTTTAGGGGGGAAAAAGGTAAACAGTAAAAGGTAAAGAGGCCACATTGATTTCTTCTTTTTCAAAGTTTCTGTTGACAGGAAGATCGTAGGAGAGCTTGTTAAGGCTAATATATCAGTTTTTGTTCTGGGGCTCATGTCATGGGGAAACTTTGCTGCAACAGTTTCATTTGTGTTCATTATCTTTCCATTTGGACTATTTTCAAGTGCATTTCATAGCCTTGTAGACTTTTTGCCATATTTGCAGTTGCTGCCTCATCTATTTATATGATATAACTTTGGGAGAACCTTTGATGTCAAAAGCTCTGACATCTTCAGTTGGTGCTGAAAACTCCAGACTTCAGTTGCCTGTTATAATGTTGCTGATGAAACAATTGATGAATCTTAAGAAAATGTTGCTGAGAACATGATCAACCCCATGTGGATTATATACTATTTCTTCTTAAAAATTATAAAATACATTTTATATGGCTTGTGAAAAAAGTCAGGGGCCTATGTTAAACCAGTACAATTTATCACAAATTTGAGGAATTGTAGCAATTTAAGTATATTTATACCTTTGTGATTTTGACTTATTTTTCACAAAGAAAAATAGTAATTTTGGACATAACAGTGGGTCTAAAAAATCTAGATAACTGCCAGAGATGAGGAAAATTACAATGGATTCTCCTTGGTTGCCAAATCATGCAAAGCTAGCAATAAATAAATAAATAATACCCATGAAAAATACTTATACAGTGGACATCCTCCAGGAATCTTGGATGGCGTGGTTTTTCCTCATCCAGTAAGCATAGCGGATGATAAATTCCACAATTGTACAATGAATTGACCTCACCAGGACTGAACTGAGGTAGCTCCAGTTAGCACTGCTTAGATCACTACATGAAGAGAGGCCTTACTGACTTCAAAGAACCACAGCAGGTGATGCACCTGCATCGACCAGTCAAAACACATCAGTACTGCCCACACAATAAGGTCATTATTAGCAGAAAGACTGGAATCTTCAGTGAAATCCAGTAATGTTCTGTTTGTATTAGTGGCTCAAGCCTGGCTGCTGGGTGAGCACAAGGGATACAGACACCCTTAGGAAAGGCACTGACCAAACTATGTATGTGTCCTTAGGCATAGTTCATTGATTTTGAATCACTCATCATGAGATCAAGTGGAAACAATGTAAATTTAGGTATGGAAGGATAATGGTCTTTATCCAGGAAGTCATTTAGGAACAGCAGTACCACTGAGCACTAATGGCAACAGAAATGTGAGGCAAAAGGTTCCCTTGACCTCAGGCCCTTTTGGTGATTGATGTAAGATAAAAACCCATAGCTTTGTTGTCTGACCTTATAAGCACAAGGTGGTGCAACAGCATTGGCACAAAGTGACTAAGCCCAGATAAATAGCACATAATTCCATCTGAGTGGTATGTAACCCTGAACATGGTGCATTTTGGTTTAACAGGGTCCAAAATCAAGATTTGAAATCAAAATTGCCAAACTGCAGACATCCCAGAAATATCCTAGTAAATGTAGGGGACAGAGGAGTGCAAGGAATATCCCAAGGAATATCTCAAGGAATATCCCAAGCTCAAGTAAGAAATCAGGAGGGCATCATAAGACATGGGACATTGAAAGAGCTAAAGACTAAATTCTGAATTGGGGTGGTGCAGGGTCACAAAACTCAAAGTTTGTGTGGGGTACAATCTGAATATGAAGAACAAAACAGTGCAGCTAAACTCTGTAATTTTTCTGGCTACACTAGATGTAGTTAGTTATATCATTAATGCTAATGCTTAGAGTTAGCATTTAGCATCCAGAGGTTTTGCCATGGATACACAAGACTCAACTATGTGTGTAGCTACTGTTACAATGACAGGAAAGCAGTTATCTTTTCAGCTAGGTCACAAAAGAAGAGTGGACAATGTCCAGGAGTACCAGAGTATATCTTTAAGAATTTATATTTTTTCCCAGTGCTTTGCAAATTAAGAATTCATTTTACCAACAGGAGACATAGACAACCCTGTATGGATAGACTGAGCGGGTAATATTGGTCCTTAAGAACGGAAACTCTGGGAAACCCCACATTATGAATGCAAACTAATAGTTAACTAGTGTGGGTGCCACTCTGGGGAAACCAGTGATTGAAGTCCATGCTACTAAAGTCTCTTTCACAGACCTTGCAACACAGAACATGGTTCCAAAGAATAGAGAAAAAGTGTGTAATGATCACACATACTTTTCTACTTGTTTACCTGAGTTTTCTTTTCATATAAGGTGTTAAATCGTTCACTCTGAGCTACTATCATGGCCTCCAGATCCTCCTGTTTTTTCATTAGCTCCAGAACATCAGAAACTGAGTCCTAAAACACAAAGAATACTGTTGTGTGCATGTGTGTCTGTATGTATGTGTGTGTGTATATATATATATATATATATATATATATATATATATATATATATATATATATATATATATATATATATATGTGTGTGTGTGTGTGTGTGTGTGTTTGTGTGTGTATGTGTGTGTATGTGTGTGTTTGTGTGTGTGTGTGTGTGTGTGTGTGTGTATATTTGTGTGTGTGTGTGTGTGTGTGTGTGTGTGTGTGTGTATATAGGTACTGTTTCATCCTCACCCCATAATCCTTTTCACAGAGTGCATTTTCATACGCGTTCAGCCAGTGTTCAGCTTGCTCCAGCTCTCTCTGCAGCTGCTCCTGCTCCAGCTCCTTTTGATAATGATCTTTCCTCTCAGCCCAACTCTGAAGGACTTGCACCTCAAGCTCCTGCAGCTCTGCTATATGCTCCTCCAGCTGCAGAGCACATATGCACTCATGCATAAATGTTCACATGCACACATGAACGCACAAACACACAGGCACACACACACACACACAGGCACACACATATACACACAGGCACACACACACACACAAAGCTAAGCTTATTAGCCTCTCTACTGGCTCTGTTAGAGTAGCTGACTGCATCAAAAAAAGAGTCAGAAAATAAATGTGTCCAGTCTTAGCTGCAAGTTCTCATCACAACCAAGGTGCAGCTTGTTATGTTGGCTACTTTTTAGCCAACTTAAATATTTGTAGTATTTATATAATGTTTATAGTGTTTGTCTAGTTATTTAGTGATTATAATATGTTATACTGAAGGCTGATAGGAAGTGTTAAGCAATGATTTAATTGTACAGCACAACTGTGGGTTCCCTGTGCATATGGCAATAAATTATCTTGAGTGCAACTAATATCATTGAATTATCCATTTGGTCTCAGCCTTTAAACAAATAATCATGTGTGCTCCCACTGAACAGGTGTGCTCCCATACTGCACTGGAAAAGACTGGACACTTCTGTGATAAAGTATCATCAGAAAGTATCATCAGTCTGTTAGTGTGTTGTTGGTAGGTGTAACTTTTCCATACCTCTTGACTCATGAAGTTTCCTTCCTGTATTAGACATCTCCCCTCATTTTTCACAGTTTCTGATTTGCCAAGTTGTCGATCAATCTGGGTACGATATTCCTCATGCCTTTTGATTAGCTGTGCCAAATCTTTGACTTCACCTCTGAGCTCCTCCCCCATCACCAGAGACAGCGACTCTTTAAGCCATGCCCTGGGTAGATATTAGAAATATTTGACAGGTCCAATGGCATATAACATCATAAAATGACAAAATGATAAAATTAACGACTTGCATGAGCTCCCTCCAGTCAGTCAGATATCTCTGGACTGCTTCAACCTGCTGGAGCCTGTGTTTACGCTGGCTGGCTTTCTCCATCAGGTTGGCCCAGCTGTCTTCCACCTCCTGCAGCCTCTCAGACAGACTCTCCCTCACCTGGGGATGTCGCCTGACCAAGTCCCTGCCCTCTTCCCACTGGCTTTGCACATCCTCCTCTATGACTGCCAAATCTCTCTAGAGGGAGAAGATGGTATGATATGTCTGTATTGATGTTGATAAATTGCCATTCTGATGGGTACTATAATCTTATATTCTTCTGATGTCAAATTTCTGCTGGTCTAGCCCCAGATGCTAATTCATAGGTGCTTTATGGTTTTATTGCTTTTGTGTTAATGTTTACTCTGTACCTCAAGGCTGGTATGTTGTCGAATCAGAGCCTGGACACTGAGCAAGTCATTTTCCTGGTCCTCTGTGTCCAGTGCCATTTCCTTCTCATTCATCCAGCTCTTCAGTTCATCTAAGTCATGGTCAAATTGGTGAATCTCACGAGCAGATATCAGATTCTGTGGAAAATAATCAATGTCAAGATACAGCAGAACCATATAAAATGTTAACGTTGAAATTAGTTAAAACCATGTTTCAGGATAATATGTGTTATATGTCACTTCAAATTGTCATACATAAAATAAACAGTGAAATTTCCAGGGTTTACTTATTTATCTATGTTCCAGATTCAGTAATAAACTTATTCTTTATATGAATTAAATCAAAATAAAATGGTTATATCCTTTCACGTATTTGTTAGTCAGTTACCTCTGCTCGTGTTTTCACAGCTTTGTTTAAGTCTTCCCATAAATTAAGTAGTGATTGCTCTCTTTGCTGGGTCTCTGAGGATTTCACCTGTTTTTTCAACCTTTGCACTGAAGCCAGTTTGTTCTGACCCAAACTGCTGATTTCAAGAGCAAAATCTTCAAACTTTTTCTGCAGGGTCTGATAAAAGTGAGTAACCATGCAAAAACACAACACCCAAAGATAATTCTACAATGCATATTGTGAAGCTCAGCTTCTAATTGTGTTTTTCTATTAGAGTTTGTTTTGAGGAATATTCAGAAATAATGTTTACCTAACTTTGAAGTAATTACTACACTCTTCTTAGTTTGACTCAAGTGCAGACTGTACATTCTAACTTTATATTTGGCTAGACATGACACTATGTCATACAAATCATAACACTAGGGAAAAATTACTTCAACATCTTCCAGATCTTGTCCAAGGTCATCTGATTCAGCAAGGGTCTTGCGAGAGAGGAGCCAGCTCTGCATGTCTCGGACCTCTCTCTCAAACACATAGAGGTTGTACTGGTCCTCCAGCATAGCACGGCGCTCTGAAGACAGCTGCAGCAGAGACTCATACCGTTCTTCCATCCCTGTGACACTCTTACTTATCAAGTGGCTGCAATGAAACATTGTTCAGTGACACAAATGTATTCATTCAATCCAGCTTTTTGAAATGCAAAAGAAAGAGCCCTAGAATTGTGTAATTTAATAAGTTGTGCCAGTTGTGTAAAATTACCTTTATAGAATGTTATCTGCCTATCTTTGCTATAATTGTAAAGTTAGTTAAGTATGTTTTTAATCCTGGTTTTTGTTCACAAATCTTTATATAATGTGAAAATCAGTTCAATCTGACTTATGCACACATGCATTGCAGACTGGCTGCCCTAAATGTCTGCACCTATAGGGATGGCCACACTGCTGCAGCTGAGCCCCAGTCTCCTGCAATGACTCCACTTTTCCACGGTGGTTCTCAACCTCCAGGTCCAATGTGTCCAGCTTCCTGAGGAGCATCTCTGTGGCCTCTTCACTTTTCCCACAGCCCCTGGACTCCAGCATTGGCATCAGATCTTCCATCCACAGTTCCAGCTCAGAAACCTATGACAAAAGATGGAGGTGGAAGACAACGTATAACAGTATGTATAGGCATGCTATACCAAAAAAAAACCAAACAAAAAAAAAACAGTAAAAATCTGAATAATGTTTTAAGACTTGGCAATGTTGCAATATCTCGTCATCACATTGTGAAATAGTATATCTTAATTAGGTGAATCTTAGTAAATCAAGCTAAATGGACTTATACATGTTTTAAAGTATAAAATGTAATTAGAATTATGCAAACTCCACTGTAGTTCTTTCACAGATATTAATATTACTATGTAACACCTATTATAGGCCAAATCAAGTCATAGTGAGTGTTAAATTACTAATATAAAATGGAAAGGTTGCTCACTAACCTCAGAGAGAAAGTTCTGGATTTGTATTGCTTCTTGAAGCAGTTGGTCCTTACTTTTGGACTCTTTCTTCAATGTGTCAAAGAGTTCCTTTAATTTAGCCACTCTCTTGCTGATCTCCTGAGATGCAAAGTGCTTCCCTCCCACCAAGTTCTGTCCTGCTTCCAGTACGGCCTGCACCAGAGGGCTACGTCCCACAATTTCCTTCATCATCACCTGCACAGAATGGCATTTCACAGTCATAAATATACCACTTAGGCTATCTAGTATAGAGCTTTGTGTTTACAGCCATGCCAGAACCTAGGACAACCATGTTCTCTACACACTTATTCACTGTAAGGTATCCACAGATACTTTAATATGATAGTTTGTGGAGGAAGAAAAACCCTGAGATTCATTTGTTTCCATCAAGTCATAATTAATTTTTAAACCATATGTAATTAATTAATGTACACTGCCTGGCCAAAAAAAAGGTCGCACACTCTAATATTTCGTTGGACCACCTTTAGCTTTGATTATGGCACGCATCGTTTCCACAAGCTTCTGCAATGTCACAACATTTATTTCTGTCCAGAGTTGCATTAATTTTTCTCCAAGATCTTGTATTGATGATGGGAGATTTGGACCACTGCGTAAAGTCTTCTCTAGCACATCCCAAAGATTCTCAATGGGGTTCAGGTCTGGACTCTGTGGTGGCCAATCCATGTGTGAAAATGATGTCTCATGCTCCCTGAACCACTCTTTCACAATTTGAGCCCGATGAATCCTGGCATTGTCATCTTGGAATATTCCCATGCCATCAGGGCAGAAAAAATCCAGTGATGGAATAATCTGGTCATTCGGTATATTCAGGTAGTCAGCTGACCTCATTCTTTGGGCACATAACATTGCTGAACCTACACCTGACCAACTGCAGAAACCCCAGATCATAGCACTGCCCCCACAGGCTTGTACGGTAGGCACTAGCATCACTGGGTGCATCACTTCAGCCGCCTCTCTTCTTACTCTGATGCACCCATCACTCTGGAACAGACCTTCTTCCATTACTCCAGAATCCAATCTTTACGCTCCCTAGCAAATTGAAGCTGTTTTTGCCAGTTAGCCTCACTGACATGTGGTTTTCTTAAGGCTACACAGCTGTTTAGTCCCAATCCCTTGAGTTTCCTTCACATTGTGCATGTGGAAATGCTCTTACTTTCACTATTAAACATATCCCTGACTTCTGCTGTTGTTTTCCTATGATTTGATTTCACCACACGTTTAAGTGATTGCTGATCATGACCATTCAAGATTTTTTTCTGACCACATTCCTTCCTCAAAGATGTTTCCCTACTGTCTTTTTACTTTTTAATAATGCGTTGGACAGTTCTTAACCCGATTTTAGAAGTTTCAGCAATCTCCTTAGATGTTTTCTCTGCTTGATGCATGCCAATAATTTAATCCTTCTGAAACAGATTAACATCTTTTCCACGACCACAGGATGTGTCTTTCGACATTGTTTTTTAACAAATGAGAAGCTACTCACTGCTTCAATTAAAGTTAAATAACTTGTTGCCAGCTGAAACAATCACCCATGCAGTAATTATCCAATGGGAGGCTCTTACCTATTTGCTTAGTTAAATCCAGGTGGTGACCTTTTTTTGGGCCAGGCAGTGTATAAATTGTTAAATAGTTTGCTTGAATCAATTAATTAAACTCCTGTTTTTAATTAATTACAACATTCTGTGTAATCCCAGTCTCGAATAATTATAAAATTATATATTAGTAGTTAGTAAAATAGTATCAAATTATTACTAAACAGACATTTTTATGTTACTTGCCATAATTTTTATTGCATTTCTTGTAGTAAACACTGAGGTAATTCAATACATCTCTATCCCCAATGCAAAAACATATAGTTTTAGTAAAATGTCCCAGTTTAGTACTTACCAGATGCTTTTTGGTCATGGCCTGGGCACCCTGTGGGAAAGTGCCCCAGTCCTTTGAAGTCATGAGCTGTAGCTTGTCTTGAATCCATACAAGTTCATCCTCCATGTCCCTGTAGAACTGGAACAGCAGCTGCCATGACTCCAGATTTTCTCTACGAGCCTGCAGTGGCTCAGCGAGACTATTATACCTGAGGAATAAAAGCTGTAAGTAAGCAACTCCAGAAGCTTCCATTTTACATTTAAGTCAGTCTTTCTTCTTTGTTTAAATGACAGAAATAGAGTAAGACATAGAATACCTGTTCACCATTTTCCAAACTCGTTGCTGTATCTCCCCAGCCATGAAATTGCCTTTAGAGCTGAAATCTTTGGCTTTGTCCACTAGACCCTGGACTTTCTCCAGGTGTCCATCCACTATTTCTTCCAAGCCATGTAGAGCCTTCAGCAGCCTGCTGACTGAGGCCAGGTCCTCCCCATAATCCCCTTCATTCAGTTCAGCTTCTACTGAATCCAACCAGAATTCAACGTCATCCAGAGCGCGCTGGAACTGCAAGGCCTGAGGGGATGATGGACAGAGAAAAAGGGCACACAAAATTTCTTTTCTTTTCTTTTTTTCCCAATTTTAGTGTAATTTGAAGTAATGGAGGGCTGGAATGTATAATTTACAATGACAGACTACAGCAACATACAAATTGGTAAAACAAAAACTATACCAGTCTACAGTGACATTCTCATTCTGTACCTGATATGCTTCTTGTAAACGCAACTTTTTCTCCTTGCAGTTCATTAAAAGATGCTCCCAGCCATCATTGAGATCTTTGATTCTAGGTTTAATCTTGTCCTTGGCTGGATGATGAGCAGCTAGCATCTTCTCACCTTCCTGCAGTTTAAATATCCTCTGCATTAGATTTGTAATGCTGAACCTTTTCTCAGTGTTATATAGGTCATCTTCTACTTTGAATTTAAACTTCTCAGAAAATAAGAATGTTATAATGATGTTGTGACATGTATCCGGTATCCAGTATTGGTGGCTTTGACAGAGTACCTTTGTTAGAGCCTCCACACTGTTGCAGTTAGCCAGGACCTCAGCTTCAAAGCTCTGGTGTTTCAGAAGCTTAGCTTGCAAATTGATGGGATCTCTCCAACTTTCATCTTGAGCCACTGATTTCTTCTCATTTAACCATGAGCACAGCTTAATAACACATAAAATAGTAAGTCTACAATCATATCAAAAGAAATCAGACAATTTCTTTACAATTTAAATTATTAAATATATTTAGCAAAACAATGAGAATACAAGACTCAGATGCAAATGCAGAATAAGGAAAATGCTGAAAAGTAGAATAATACTGAGAGCTTTATTGCTTGTATTCTCAAAAATCAGTAGCTGGTTTTCATTGGCATACCTCATAGCTACCTTCCAAGAATTTTTGAAGCTGGAAAGATTCCTTCAGTGCTTTCTGTCTTGCATTGCTCATCTCCAACAATTTCCCCTTTCTGGAAAAGAACAATTTTATAAAGCTTGTGGCAGTACTGGACCATTAACTTGACATGTACTCTATGCTCTACTGTACTCTATTTAGGAATGGCTTACAACTGACCGGAGCTGAACAGTTTTGCTCTTCTTCTCAATGTTGTCTGAGTCATAATGTTTCTTCTGTATGAGTTGTTCTGCGAATCTCTTCACCTCTTCCCCATGCTCTAGCTGAGCTTCTAGAGAGTTCTCAAATAGAGCATGCTTCCTCTGAAGTGCCTCCACCTCTGACAGGGAGCCCTGAAGCACAAATAAAGAAAGGCACAAACTCTATACTTTTCTAAGGACATGTCATGCGAGTTCTAATGTTTGTCAAACAATGAGACTAAATGAAGCATATATTACATAGTGCAGAATGAAGCGCTACATGGCTCAGAGGACGGCAGAGTAAGGACCAACAATTTCACTGCCAAAATAGTCTTATGTATATATAGTAAAACTATAGGAAAACTAACATTATTGGCATTCATTTGAGCCCATGACTACAAGTTTGGGGATTTTACTATGTACTCTTTTTTGAACCACTGTTATATTTTTAATGTTTTACTATCTTCTTCTATTTTATATTACACCACAGAACTTATTCTGAGTTCAAATATTTAAAATATATGTGATTGCTATTCATATAATAGAGCACTTACCCCAAGATCTTCATTGGCCAGAAAAGCTTCCCCATTACTCAACAAACTCTCACTTTGCTCCACATAGCCAATGAATACCTGTATAGCATACAGCATTAGCAAATTCATATTCTTCTTTATTCTTATACTTCTCAACTCTTCTGTTTAATTGGGTACCTGAAGGTTAAGCGCTTGGTCCAGTGTTGATTTTCTTTCTTCCCATGCTTGAATCAGCCCAGATTTAGCATCTTCAAGTTTTCTCAGGGATTTTTTGATCTCTGGTGTATCACTATGGCCAGACTTCACTAGATTCTGGCCAAAATTCTTCACTGAATCAATTCTCTCTCCACGTGTGTCTATCTCTGCCTGTAATTATAAAGGTCACATTTCTTGTTAGTAAAAAAACAAACCAGGAATTCGATCGCAGGATTAAGTTAATGTTTGTTCTTTCTTTCTCCCCAAGAGCTAGATTAATGTACATTATAATGCATATATCAACAGCATATTCAAATGAAAAAAAACTTTTCCTGTGATTTAGTTCATATAAATCTACCTCATCATTCAATGCATGAATGGAAGGCTGGGAGGTTTTACCTTCCAGTCATGGTGCTCCACAAGAAAGCTTTCTGCTTCAGCTTTGTTTTTGGGCAAGCCCTTCTTTCCCATTTCAGTGGTTTGCTTCAGAGTCCAGCATAGAAGCAGACGTTGGTTAGCCTTAAACAGCTGGAGCTGGTGGGACTCCTGTAAACGATCCTTCCTACAATGACATATCAGGGTGAATCAATTGTTGTGCCTCAGCATGAAGATTTGCCCTCAATATTACTGTCCACACACCTTAATTTTACTTCTTTGTCCAGCTTCATTAAAGTGGCATTTACTTCTCTCTGCTTTTTGGTGAGCTTGTCAGAAAGGTCAGAATGAGCCCTTAGTTGATCTTTCATCTCCCTTTCCAGGACCTGTTTTCATAAATTAAAGCATGCTCTTGTTAATAGCACTACAAGCAACAACGGTGCACCGCAAGTCCATTAATAAGACATGTCTTCATTTATTGTGACTTCACATTGTAATTTGATTGATCATTATCAGTTTACCAAAAAAGGTAAGAATACTTACAGTGCCTCTCTCTTGAATAACCCAGACCTCCCTTTCTGTCTCCTCATGTCTGCGTATGAGGTTCTCCACGCCCTCCACATCTTCTCCATAGCCTTGACCCTGCAGCAACAGCATCTGCAACACCACAGAAATAAAATATTCAAGACACAGCTATGATTCCAGAAGATGGAGGACAGGAGATGTGGTATTGAAATATATCCCATTGGTTTAAGGTTCTTAACTTTATGCAGTAGTAGTAAAGAACCTCAGATTAGGTGATATCATAGAAAGATTTTTTATTTATTAATTGTGACTAAAGTTGTACTTGAATTGGGATACTAAAAGCATGTATGAAAAACAGGAGCCGAAATTGCTCATATCATATTTTCTTACTTATTTGATGAAACTTGCCATCAGAATATGCTTAGAGTCATTTGTATTAATTGTGGTGCAATCCAGACTTGAAAAAATCTAGGTAGATGTGGTTATTTTTAATAAAGACTTCAAAGATCATACATATCCAATAAGGAAACTTGAAGAAGATAATATTTCATAACAATTGCATTGTGTGAAAGTCTATCATACATAATCTAGATAAAGACAGAGCACCCTTACCTTTTCATTTGCCCTGTCCCTGACTTCCTCAAGGTCACGGATCAGAGAGTGGACCTCCAGTGCTGCTTCCAGCTTCCTCTTATAACTGTTCAGATTTCCATGAAAATTACTCCATCTATCCCCAGCGACAGTGAATGAACAGTTAGCAATAGCTAGCTACACATAGAACAGAATAAGTGTGGCACACTCAGTAATATAAAGAATAACACAGATCTTCACCCAAATGTGATAATTTTGCTTATAATGACTGACAGCCAGAGGGGATCAGTTCCCAGTTGCCAGTGACCAAGGTTAATATAATGAAGGGGAGACCTTTCATTCAGTTGCTGTCTTCGCTTTTTCACAGTGGCCAGGTCATCACAGTTCTGCCTCTCTAGACGAGCTGCCAGGCTATTGATTGTCTTGATGTGAGCTTCGTCTACTGTCACTTCCTGAAAAGTGATTCATGATACACACACCATGCAAGTTATATTTTCAAAGATAGCAAGTATTTTAATAACCCAACAAATATTATAATACTCAATTTGGGGTGTTTTTTAAAAGGAAAGTAATTATAATGCACTTACCCCAAGGATGGAGCTTCTAAATTCACTGAGCTTCTTCAGTATTTGTAGACCATGCTCATAGTCCTCCCCAAGATCCCCCACATTAATCATAACCTCCTATAAACCAAAGCCAGGTTGGAAAAAGAGACATGTCAACATTCTCAAACAGTGTCAGTGAAGAGAGATCACATACAATCTGTCTTTTTTACTCAAATGTTGATCAATCATGATTCTAGGAATATGTTTTCTTACTCTCTGTCTGATCCAAACTTCAACCTGCTCCACTTTCTGAAGGAACTCCAGAAAGTCTCGATGGTCTTCTAGAAATTTTCCTCTGGCAGAGACAGCTTGTTTTAAATCATCCCAGTGAGAAATGAGAGCAGAGACACTCTGTTGCACCTCGTTTGACTTGGGATGACGAAGTGTGACCAGCTCATCTCCTGTCTGATGAAGTTGAGGGAATTAGTGAAACAGTCTAACAGTCTAATATAGTGCTCTGCTTGGTCAGCCCACCATTACCACATCATGAAACCCAAAAAATGAAGCACAACAGAATAGCCATCACCTGCTTGACAGATTCAATAATTTTTCCATGGGCCAGAATCTCAGCCTCAAACACCTGATGCTTCTGCAGTAGCTTCATTTTGGTTTGAAGGCTGCTCAGGTCCACTTTTGAATCATCCTGCATTTTCTGCATACGTTCCAATACCCATTCCTCAGCCTGTAGCATAAACAGTAGCAGATGAAAGGCATGATACAGAATTCTTTGTTCAGTTTGGCTAGCTTGCAGTACAGATAGATAGATAGACAAGCAATACCTCATTTGCATCCCGATTGAAGATGCAGAAAACCCTAATTCTATTAAGTTCCTTCCAGCGTTTCATGGACAGATTTTTGATGCGTTCTCTCCTGGCTCTGAGAGCCTTCAGCTTGCTTTCAATGTGACTGGCTTTCTGTCTTGTCAGGCCCCCTTCCTTCAAACTCTCAGCCAACCTCTGAAGAGTAACCATCTGCAAACATACAGACCAATTTATTCACTATTATTTGTAAGTGTATCTTGATATGTAATGCTATACTACAGTAGGTTAGGCTGAAGACTGAAGTATCTAATGGTGAGTGTTTAAGGTGAGAATATTCAATGCAGGTGCATAAAATGTATACTTATAGCCATGCAGAGGTGAATGTGGTCAGTGTGGATAATGGGTAAATTAGATTTTGATGAACCATTCATCAATAGTCAGAATCATTTTGCAGTTCAAAGGAGTGATCACAACTCCTAACATCCTTCTATCTGATTATACCACACAACTTTTAAAATCTTTTGGATATTAATACAAGGTTATCCTTATTTCTCTGGGCATAATGGGAATCCTGGCCACACCCATCTAAGGTGAATTCCTATTATGCCATCAAGCCAGGGAAATAAACCAGTATTGTAACGATCGTGTCGTGAGAGTGGGATGCCAAGACAATTCTCCTCAATTAAACTGGTCTTTATTTAAAGTAACAAACACGAAGAATAGCGTCATACTCACCAAACATTAACACAACGACCGTATACATTAAGCTTCTTGTGTGTTCACATACGATACATGATACACACTGGGTTAAACACCGACAACTTCGATGACACGACACAAGACTTATATACACACACATGACAATTACACACAACAAGGATCAGGTGAATGACACGAGAGGGTGTGGCACTACACATACACACACACACACACACACACACACACACACACTCACTCACTTGAGGGGGGAGGCTATAGCCCCAAGGCCAACGCCAAAAGATGACGGTGGAGGACCGGGCAACCTGCCACAGGCCAGCGCGAGCAGGGCAGCGGGGGGAAGGACAGGGGCCAAGACAGACATAGGGACGCACACACTAACAGGATTTAAGCACACATGTTAACAAGGAACATAACTACAAACAGGTGTAACATGGACAATCAATACATCAGGGGTGTAACAGAACCCCCCCTCCAATGGCGCGACTCCTGGCACACCAGCCTACCGGCCCCGGCTCCCAGACCAACACCAAGCGACGAGGTTAGAGGACCGAACGACCTGAGATGGGCCAGCGAGGACAAGACAGAGGGGAGGACCACCAGGACTAAGACATTGACAAGCACAGGGATGGGCACACTGACGGGAAGGGGAATAGACCCAAAGGGAGGTAGAGGGACTGACAACAACTGTGATGAGCAACAAAACAGTGACAGTAACAGGAACATATCTGATATTTCCCAGAGGAAGGGTAGGCAGAATTCCCATAGCTGACCAGAAGGGAGTACTGGCCTTCCCTCCCAATGCTGCTTGAGGGTGGTTTGCTTTGGCGACGAAGGAACCCCTGCCTTCCTGGCGCACTTGCCAGGGAGCACTTTTTGCCATGGCTCACCAGATGATCCACCAGCTATAGTTTCGGGTGCAGTAGGGACCCTCACTGTCCTGACGGACTAGTGAGGAGACATATAGACCCTGGGGCAGCGCATGCCGGATGACACCTGTACCTTCCTAGAGGACCTATGAGGGAGTGCACGGACCTTTGAGTGGCGTGCGCTTTTCGTAGGCTTGGGTACAGGCGAGGCTTCCACTTCAATGCAGGAGTCCACGGAATACTCTGACTCCACATCTGAGAGAGCCTCCAGGGGCAACTCCTCCATGTGAGAGGAGAGGGTGTGCTCGGATCCCGCCTCTGAGCATGAGTCGTAGTGGAACTCCTGTCCCTCATTATAGCTCTCAATTTCCTGGTCCATCGAGGGCTCGTCGACCCCCATTGTGTCTGATCCTGAATCTCCTGGATCTTCCGTCAACCCCTCAGGTTGACCCTCCTCCTCTAAATATGGGTGGAGCATATCGATAAGAAGTGCCAGCTCTGTTTCTGAGCAAATGCATGACGGCTCCTCCAGGCTCAAAGGCTTTGTTGTACAAGAGGCCTCTGAGGGAGCACAGTCTCTTTTCTTCTTTTTCCTCCTCTTAGAAGGAGTAGGGGAGACGATCCCTTCCCTTTTGGGGCCATTGAAGGAGATGCTAGTAGGATTCCCCGGGATTTTTAATGGGTCCTCAGCTGCCTCCCCTTCCTGGAGGAGCTTACCCAAGTCCTGGGCAAGGCAAGTGAACCTTGCAACTCCCATACTAGCTGTGTTCCTCCCTAGGAATGCGTCCATCATATCGGCAAACGTGTGAGTCGCTCTTCTCTTGTCCTCCTGCGCGTGCTTGGTATCCTCGGGAAGTAGCGCCAGGTACTTTGCTCCCACTAGCAGACCGTGGGCAGAATAGGATTCTTTTTGTATCCCTTAGCAGTCGGCGTTTCTGTAATGATCGTGTTGAGAGTAGGATGCCAAGACAAGTCTTCTCAATTATACTGGTCTTTATTTAAAGTAACAAACACGAAGAATAGCATCAGACTTACCAAACATTAACAACACAACGACCGTATACATTAAGCTTCTTGTGTGTTCACATACGATACACACTGGGTTAAACACCGACAACTTTGACGACATGACACAAGACATATACATGCATGACAATTACACACAACAAGGATCAGGTGAACGACACAAGAGGGCATGGCACTACACACACACACACATTTGAGGGGGGTAGGGCCGTATCGTGACCAGTATTAGGTGAGTGGTCATGCTTGGCCTTGTTTTACCATACATTTCTGCAGAGGACTTAAGAGCAAGATGTTTCTGACCTTTGAGCTTATTGGTTTATTTTTATTATTAGCCTATTTTTGCCAAGTTATCAACACCAAATTCTACTTATTTTATACCTCCTTGGATGACTATGTCCTGTGACTTTTTTAATTGATTAAAGGTCATAAAAGTGAGACATGAACTACATTGTCTGGGCTGATTGTATTCAAACCATCCTGCACCATTATGCACTGCCTTTGCATTTTTTATGGGTACAATGTATGTTTTGTTTTGTAGTTATACTCACAGTGCTGTTGCTTTGTTTATTTCAATCTTGGTTAAAAAATTATTTGGTCAATAGTTTGGTCAACATTCTCTTAATTGCTAAGAGATCGAGAGTGAACTACCCCAGCTATAGCTTTACCACCCCAGCTATTGTGTATATCTACTCCCTCAGTACACTTTGCACTTCTTTCAGATTGGCGCATGGGAATCTTACATAACTCATGATGTTCTTCACTGCATTAAAGAAAAAAAGTGCTCTATAAGCATTCTGATTTTAGCTTTTGCTGGACTACACAACAGAGTATACACATAATCATAGCATAACTAATATCTAATAACTAGTATCTATTTAATAAATTGTGAAGTCATAATAATTAATCAATTCAGTTATCATAAACATATTTTCAGCTACACCTATTTCTGATGTTGGTTTTGGGCAATCTGGGTAGGGTTAGTTAAATAAACATAAAATCCTCTGCATGCTAAGCTTCATGTAAACTTCATGTAGTCTTCCTCTTTCTCTACCTGCTGCTGAATGTGTGCATGGAATACCAGATTCTGTGTACTTTCCTTGTCTAAAAAGGCCTACACAGACTCACTACAGCACTTGTACATAACTCCTTTATTGCAAATCTGTACTACAAATAATATACAATCTGCACCAACTATGAGCTGTAATGACCATGACCTGAATAGTATGCAGGTTACTCAACCTTGTCTTCCTGAGTGCCAAGAAGTTTTTCAAAGGCCTCATGACGTTTGATTAGAGTATCTGTTTCATCCACTGTTGTTCCCAAATCACTGTTGTTCAGCTGCACCTGTAAAGTATTGATCTGAATTAGAGTTTGTTCTGAAAAACGAGCCAATTTTCATTTTTTACACACTAAAATGCTATGTGATTCATTATTACTTGTAAATTAGTGAAGTCATGGAAAACAATGCCTGAGTTAAAAAGCAACATAGTTTCTTTGAAATCTGCCTCCATAACACATGATTTTAATCTCAGTTTCATGAACAAAAAATCCTAGTGAAATTAGGGTAATAAATATAATTTGGCAATCAAAAAAAGGTTGTGCCTCCTAGTTCTAACCTCTTGGGAGTTGGTGAGCTTCTCCATATGTTCAATGTCTCTGTAGAACACCTGCTCCAAGTAGGTGTTCTCTAGCCATTTCTGCTTGGATTCCCATTTATCTGTCATTTTCTCCCTCTCATCCTGCACTGCACTCAGTTTTCCTTGAACCTGTAACCAAAATACACATTTACATTTCACAGCTTTGATTTCACACTCAAAATGACCTCTTTCTACATTTTGTCCAAGTGTTAGCACTGAATTGTCTAAATGTAGTAAGACATGCCAATTCTGAGCTATATTACACTTAAGGTGCTATGTTGCTTGTCACTGATGTTAATTTGGTGACTAAAATATACACTACATGAAGGTAACTTCAGTGCTGACTTTGAAACAGACAGGTTACAAACAGATTAAATCACCTCCCACCAGACACACTCACCTCCCTAGCAGTGTGACTGTCCTGCTCCTGTAGACACTGGCCCATGGCTATAGCTCGGGCATATGTCTCCTCACGGGTCACAATCTCAGCCCGCAGTTGCCGATGCTGCAAAAGCTGCAGGTTGCATGTGGCCACATCACGAATAGATTCCTCTGCCTTCATCCCGCTCAGGACTTGAGCACACCACAGAGAATACTCTTGCACCTAAGGGACCACAAAGAAAAAGTGGAATAGAAATTGAATTATGAGCTATGACAACGTACCTAATCATACCTATGTGTATGTTACCGTGTTGAGGAAGATGTAGCGTTGCTTAGCAAGTCTGAGCTGCTCCTCTCTGCACTCCATGTGCATGCGGAGTCTCTCCCAGCCCTCCATCACCTCCTGCTGCTGAATCAACATCTGTCCTTTCAGCTCTGGAGAGCACACATCCAAAATGGAGTCTGCGGCATCCAGCAGCTCCTGCAGCTGTAAAACAGCAAGCAAACACATATCAGAAACTACGACAGCATCAAACCTGCTTCCATTCCAGAAGACATTTTATTGCATCTTTCCAGACCAGGTATCAGGTTCATAATTTAGAGGAAAAAATGTGGACATTATCAGTACCTGCTGCTCATTTCCTGCAAGCTCGTACACCAAAGACTCATGCTTTCTTAGCTGCAGAACTACCGCTTGCAGGTCTTTGGCAATATCATCAGGAATGCTTTTGTGCCTGTCCTGTTAGATTTCAGTAAAAGGCAAAGGTTAGCTTAAAAGTCTTTTGGACAGGCACACCTTCTAGTACACATGGGGTTTACGTACCTGGATGTGTCCAAGGGCATCATTTAAGTCTTTATAGACCTTGTGGCACTTCTCAGACTGATGCAAGCACTCTTTACGATCTTTGGCCAAATGCTGCAGCTCATCCCATAATTCTCTGATATAAAACAATAAATATCTATATTGCAGTTTCTATAAAATAGTATAAATTTCTTTCCTCGAATATTACACATCCAACCATAACACATAATGCAATTTGTAGAATTCTTGTAATAGTAGTTGCATAATTGAAATAGACAACCACAATAACAACTACCACTTTTATGTGAGCATAAAGTAGATCACTATAGAAATTTAATTTAAGTTCTTCTGTGGCAGACAATGCTGTATATTTTTTGTAAAATGTATCTGTGGTATTTTTTTCTGGGTGACACTCAGAGTAAATATAGGTATAGGTACCTAAGCAACCCTTGTGTTTCTTGAATGAACTTTATCTCAGGATGGTTGTTTTTGATGAGCTTGTGAGCTAACTCATTGTTTGCGCGCATTCTTTCCTGGCCCATGTCTAACTGTTTGAGGAACACGTCAAACAGCAATTGCAGTTGCTGTAACAGAAGAGGTGACCCATTGATACCACTAATACTTCTCATCCATTAAAAAAAATCAAGAAATATTTACTTTATTTAATGGTTTTGGCTTGGTTCATATCACATGTTTATAAGCCTCACCAATACATGCTCATAATCAGAGCCATAGTCATCAGAGGAGGCAACCTGGAGTTGCTGAGCTATCCACTCTTCAAGTTCAGAAGACTCGCGTTTAAATTCATGCAAGTGGAGGCTCTCTTTTAATCTTTGGTTTCTGTTGGAGCAAACCATGAATGCTTTGTTAAGGGGTGCATCTAAGGCATTGACACAGCTTTAATTACATTTTGGTAATTTACCTGACTGTGGCTGAGTGATGTAGTTCACTTAGTTGAGTTCTGATGTGATTGTAGGGTCTCTTCACTTCCTCCAAAGCCCATGCACGCACGGCCTGGTCTACACTGGACTTGAGCTCATCCACCTGGGCAGCATGCACCTCAATCTGCCCTTCCACTGCCTGCAGACATAAAGCAGCACCAGATCTGTACCTCCAGCACTAATTAACATGGTACAGCAGAGACTAGCATCCTACTGATTTCTACTTACCCGATGCTGCTTCATAAGGCTCTGTGTGGCTAATTCATTTTTGCCATAGTCAGTACTGACCAAAGCTGATAATTCAGACAGACGGGTCTCCAGCTCAGCACAGTCAAGCAAGATCTGCAAATAATTATCTATATTTACTGCAAAGGCATATTTTGTCATGGCACATTCTAGTGATCTTGAATGTGAGATTCTAGTAGGCTGCAGTGGTGTAACTACCCGTTCCCGCGTGACTGCTTTGTCGAGGTGGGCTGAGCGTTTTTCACAGGCATCCACTAGCTCCTCCCACTCTGCAGTTAAGTGGTCACATCTCTGGTTCACCTCTTGACCATCCCATTGGCTGGACTTGGCCATGGTCCACCCTCGGTCCAATACACGCTGAAGATACTGACTGTGGCCATTAATCTCTACTTGTAACTCCTGGTGCATCCAAAAGACATAGACTTGAAAGACATCTTGAACAGAATTATAGAATGGCTAAGTAACATGGGAGGTCATGAATGAAGTTCTCATAAAGGATCCATAACTGGAATGTTTCTGATAAACAGAGTATTGTCGTTTTCAGCATATTCCATAAAGAGACATTGTAGAGATGACTGTTCCAAGGAGTCGAATCACCAAACAGTTTGACAGGAAGAGAAAACTCATGATGATTGGAGGAAAACAGTATTGGGGAAGGACAATTTAGAACTTCAAACAAAGTACCCTATGTTTTTCCTATAAACAAAGCCATATGGGGAAAAAATGAAAACTGCTTCAGAATAAAAGGGATATCAATCCAAGATACAGCTTCACGTAATCATATATGGGATTATGTGATTAATATTATGGAATGATCATATATACTTTGTGTTTCTTTAGGAGGTTGATGGCCCCAGTCAGGGATTTGTCATAACTACTGGTATCTGCTACAGGGTGATGTTCAGAGATCCAAGTAAGCTCCAGATCCACATCATGGTAGAAGCTGTAGAGGGTGACCGCTAATTCCAGCTGGCTTCTACGAAGATCCAGAGGGTTTTGTAGGGACTTAAACCTTTCAAACAGAACAATGGCAAACCTAGTGAAAATACTGCATGTCCAGGTGTTTAATACATAAAAAGAATTAAGTGTGTATTACAATATAAGATGATTGTCAATTACAATATTTAAGTTTTAAATGTTTATGTACAGTAACTCTGCATTAATGTGTAAGCAATATACAATGGATTTAACTGTACATTAACCAGAAGAATATTTGATAGTACAAAAAACTGACAATACCATCTATTACATCACTGTGGCTCCCTCATCAACATAACATACAGTTCATAGTATAAACATTGAGCCACTTTTCTTACTAATAAATTTAAAAAAATTGAAAAATATGAAAATACAATCTGTAGCTTCTGGTAAGCTCACAGTTTCAGATAGGTGTCTGTCTCATGGAGGATTCTCTGAGAGTCGAAATGGATAGTAGCCAGGTGTTTGGCCCGGGTGATGATGGAGTTGATTTTGCCAGCCAGCTCCTGAGCCTCCTGCTCCAGCTGTTTGTGCTCCTTCAGAAGCTGCCGGCTTGAGCGGAGGTCATGACCTTTAGCTGCATACTGCAGCATCTGCTTAATTTCCTCAGTTTTCACTCTGGCATCCTAAAAGTCAACAATTATGGCATGGGTGTTGGTCAGAAAACTGGAATTAAATATTCTAAATGGAAATTTCACCTAAAATTTGGATTTTGATTTTAGCTATGATAGTCAGTAAGTCATATTCTGATCTTGTACATTCATAAAGACTGGGAAGGTCTTTATTTTATATTTGTCACCTTCTTATGAATCTGAAATGGGTCTGATTATTTATTTTATTTCAAAACCGGGAAGTGGCCGTTTTCTTGGCATATATTGGTTCAAAAAGCTTTAGGCCTCAGTATATCAGTGACAGACATGTAAAATTATATTAGGTCAAATTTTTAGGATAATCTCTATGGTGACACTCAGCAGTGGGACAGACTTACCTGCAGTAACTCCATGAGTTGCTCCTGTTGACCGGCCTGTCTTAGCTTGTCTCCTCTTTCTGCCATCTTTTTCTGGAGCTCGCTCCAGCAGCTCTGCACCTGCTTAGACTTTCTCTGGACACTCTGACTGTTGTAATGGTCCTCAGCCAGCATCTCTTCTCCTACCTTGTTGTGTAAAACACAGTTCCACTTACAGACATGTATTTTGAAAGAATCAGGATGCCTTTAAGAAAGATGAATGAACAATCAGTAAGTCAGCACTTACTCCACCACTTTTTAATGCTGATTGGTTAGGTTCCATTAGTGAATACCCAGTCATAGAGCACAATATTGTATCTGTGTATTGTTTGTGATTTTATTTTTGATATTGGGCATAAATTATTATGTCACCTGTTTTAAATGGCCTAAGAGGAGGTGGAAGGCCAGCTGCAGTATACCTTCCATAGCATACCTTATTCAGTCTGTCCAGGCGGACTTGATTGGCCTGCATCTCCTTCTCCGCAGCCTCGTGTCTTTTGAGTTTGTGAAGGACATTGGTGGGGTCTCTATATGACTCATCTTCTGCTATTTTAAACTTTTCCTCCATCCAAAGCAGCAGCTCATCTGCATCTCTGTAAAACTCCTACCACAGATAAAAAGAAAACCACCAAAAATAAAATGGTTCCTTAGTCAGTTTTAAAAACAGGTTGTTCTGTCTGTATTCCTTGGCTATTGTAATGACTCAGCAGTCATACACAAGCATGAGTAATACCTGATACTTTTTTGAGGCAAATAATTCCAGTCTTCTCTGTTTACAGCTATCTTTGACCTTTCTGTTTCTTTCTTCAATGGCCTGTGATCGCTTCTGAATCCTGACAAAACAAGTTACCATGAAAGAGAACAACAGTAGAATATTTTATAATAGAAATAGAAATAAAATAGAGTTGTCCTCACTGTTTAGAGGCAAAATGACGTTTCTTGATGAGTTCCTGACTTCTATCATGAAAGTTCCTAATTTGTTTGTCAAGAGCTCCGAGCAAACCTTCCAGCTCATCTTGCCGGCCAAGCAAACTATGAACGCTATCCACAGAGTCCTGCACATAAATATCACCAACGTTACTAGAACAAAATTAAACCAGTTTGGAAGTAACAGTACTGGAAACTAGAACTTTCACATCAGCTACTGCTTTTCTACTGAGGGCCTGTCATTGAAATATATACTCTCCATATTAAAGCAGAACTCACCCCAAGGTCCTTAACCTTTAGTCTGGCTTCATGACCAGACATTGTTGCTTCTACTCTGTCTGCTTCCATGTTCAGCCTCTGGAGTTCAAGTCCTTGCTGTAGCCTCTGGTTTCGACTGACCCACAGTCTGTCCAACCTGTCCCATTTATGGTTAAGCTTGGTCATTGTTTGCTGGACATCTTTGGTGCCTCTGGCCCCAGATGAGATCTCTAAAGACTCACCTAGCTTCTCTATGCCTTTCAACCTGGGAAAAAAGCACTATTAAAAAATCTATTACATGTTTCACTTTACAAATATAACTGTTCTATTGCTCTTTCAAGACCTTGCTCGCTGCTGCTCAATCTCTAGCCTCAGCTCCTGGTTCTCCTTCAACAGAGCTTGAGCAGAGGCTACGTCGGAGGCATTCTCCTCCCCCAGCAAACCCTCCTCCACCACCTCAGCCCACAGCAGCTGATCCTTGGACTCCCTGTGGAAGAGCTGCAAGTGCTGAGCCTCAGACAGCATGCCTTGCCTCTTGTTAGCCTGGGCTTTGACTTGCTGCAGAAGATCTTCCAAAGCACAGACCTCCGCCATAATGGTAGTGCTTTCAGTGGGACTGCAGTCCTGTTTCCTGTGACACATATGCAGGGAAAATATAATGAGTCACAGGAAATACAATTACATAATAATTACTCACCTGCCACATGAACAATAATTTTTCAAACCCCCAGAAATTTTACATTCTGTCACAGAAGGCTCCTCCCCCCATGAGTCATGTGGTACGGCCCGCCGTGTGCAGGGGGACTCCCGTGTGTATTGTTTGTAACCACGTCCCCCGGGATTGCACACACCTGCACAGGGTTTAATGTTGAATGTCTGTCTGTCTATTTAAAACCCTGTTTGTGCATCCTCATTGGTCATTGTCACTACGTATGTGTTAATATCGATCTCTGTAGCCATAAAGTTGGT
The DNA here is from genome assembly GCF_041902795.1 of Electrophorus electricus. Taxonomy (NCBI): domain Eukaryota; kingdom Metazoa; phylum Chordata; class Actinopteri; order Gymnotiformes; family Gymnotidae; genus Electrophorus; species Electrophorus electricus. The sequence goes on along the minus strand of NC_137506.1, from coordinate 25,312,228 downwards.
TTGTGTGAGTCACGTGTTGCTGTGTATGTGTTCTTCGTTAATTGCATACTCATGATTACCGTAAATGTTGTATGTGAGTGCCACCGTTGTCATCTATGTATTATGTCAATAAACGTCCTTCACAGTCAAGGGAGTCTGTGCATCCTGCCCCATGCCCTGTGGCACTCGGGCCGTGTAATACTAAGGTTTTACTAGGTTTCAGGAATAAGAAGACATTATCAACAAAGGTATGCTCTGCTACACCCCCTCCCCTTTATATTTGTACTTGCAATTTACACAGCTGAAGTGCACCTGAGCCTCACACAAGCATTTCAATGTACAAATGTACTTTCTGTGCACATAAAAAATGAACTGGAAACTTGAAACTTTCATACTCACATTTTAGCTACACTTTTTAGGTATTGTATCTTCCTCTCAAGGACTTCTATCTCCCTCTCAACCTGGGCCTGACTGCGTTCTTCAGCTTGCAGGGTGGAAGGGGAACAGCCCATGTCAAGCACATCTAGCTGGGCCACCTTGTCCCAGAGCTGGGTCTTGGTGTCCTCGCAAGTGTCCAAAAATGACTTGATGTCAGCTGAGCTGAGCAGTTCATGTGCCTTCTCATCTTTCAGGGCCTGGATGTGCTCCCACCTAATGACAAAGAATATATTTCGAGTTTATCTGAGGAAATTAAAGTACAAAAACTTTGTCACTTGTCTGTGTGTCCATCAGTTTTTTTCTCTTTTTGTTGGATTCTTACTAGTTTGAACAGTGAAGATGTGGGTATTAAGAATTACTGTGATGGAAAGAGAGTGGTTGTATAAGTTTCTTTTCTCCTACCTGCGACCAACTTGGGATTGTTTGGACTGAATCTCTCTCTTTCTGCTGTGCAGCTTTTTCACAAGGTGTTCACCCAGTTTGGTGATGTCATCAACTTGCCCCTTCCCACTAGCCAGCTCTGTGAGAAAATTCTTTATATGGAAATAATGATTCATTCAGTGCAATTGCTTCAAACAATGCATGGGTGCACATCTGGCAAAATCCATGTATGTCTTCCCACAGTGTGTATTTTTTTAATCTACTGGCTGCTTTCAGTGGGTTTCTTGTATTTGAGAACACCCACCTCATATTTGCCCTGTACCACTTCAATGTTGTCGGCATCAGAGCTGAATGTGTTGAGAATGTTCTCCTTGTCCTCCATCCAGGATTCAAACTCCTCACAGGCATTGTAGAAGTGATGCAGGTGAGCAGTCTCATCCAGGACCTTTTTCTTTGACTACAGACAAAAACAAGATTCAGAGATTCAAACCATAACATATTCTATACAATTATGAAAAGGATTAAAGTCCTTACAAATTATTAGTGTAGTTAGTAAAGTTAGCAAAAATCAAGAAAAGACAGTGTAACTACATTTCTTTCATCCAATATCTCATTCAAATACAGTCATTTGCATGTTTGTTTTTTGACCCTCTTCTCCATCAAAAAGAGAGAAATAGGAAGAAAGTTTTATAGATGCTATGTGTGAATTTAGAAGGCTATAATGTTCACCTGTGCTAACTCATAGAGGCTGTTAAAGTCCTTCTCTAAGTCACTTTGTGTTTTCTCTATGGTGTCTTTCTGGAAGTGTGGGTCTGGCATCGAGGCAGAGGTGACTTCAGCGGTGCTGCGGCGCGTGGAGCGGCTGCGTCGGGGCCGGCTCACTTCTTGCCTCACGCTCTTCGGAGCCACATCTGGAGGCGCAGGCGGTGCTTGCTGCATTTTCGAACATAAAATTGTAGGCCAAGATAGAAAAAAATTATAATAGGGTGTATCATAAAAAAATCTCATAGGAACAAATTAAAGTCATAAATTGTAATGACTTTTTAATTGATTTATAGTCTCATGTGGAGAGTCTTACAGTTGATGGCAACTGTGTAACATATGTACAAGGCACTAGTTGCTCATTTCCTTTACTATCTCGTAAAAGCATTTTATCATCTTTCTCTCTGCTGAGGATTGTCACCATTTCCCCACGATCCCAAGTTAACGTCATGCCTGAAGAGAAAAACGCACATGATCAAGCTACACAGCTCAGTGCTGTTCTTTTGAAAGACATCCATTAAATCCTGACTAACAGAACTAGTATGTACCAGACTTCTTCAAGAAGGCACAAATTTCTTACCTCTGTATTTAAATCTAATTTTGGCATTAAACTCCTGTGTCTGTTGTGAGGCTGTGGAGTTTCCACTGTTTTTCTTTGAAATTCTTCCCTTTTGTTTCAAGGACTTTCCTTCATCACCCGATGAATCACTGTAGTGGACCATTTTGCTCTGCTGAGGTTCCATCTGAATGAAATTAAATGAAACTATTGCTGCTATTTTTTATTGTTCAAAGTTAAATCATAAGATGCCTCTTGAAATACTGTCCATTTCTATTAAGAATCATGCACACACACACACACACACACACACACACACACACACACACACACACACACACACACACACACACACACACACACACACACACACACACTTATAACACCAACAACATTATAAGGAGTTTTCTAACACATTCTTTGGAAAAATATTTCCACATGAATCACACAAGAATAATTATTTCCATGCAAAGAACTACAGAACACATGAAAATCTAAATATGTTATAAAATATGTTCACAAACGTATGCTTGAGCTAAAGAGGCCCAGACTAAAGGTGAAAACTGGCAGAAGGTCCTAGTGGTTCCTGTGGTCATTATTACTCACTGTTAAGGGAGTGAGCTGCGCGGCATTCTTGGCCTGCTCCCCAAGCCTCTTCACCTCTAAAGCATATACCTCCATTTCCATCTCCAGCCTCTGGTGGCGCTGGAGCAGGGCACTAGTGCTCAACTCATCCTTCCCATAATCCTCACTACTGAGCAGGGGCCTGCGGTCATTAAGCCATGAGTTGGCCTCACTTGCATCTGTAAAATACTGTGAGAAAAAAAAGTGTAAAAAAGTGAAAAGGGATAATCACACTGTATTCAAATAATAGTCACGTATGTAAGCAAATTTAGGATGTCTCTATAACACATTTTACAACTAGCTATTTTGTAAGTACCTGTTAAGGCTGTAAAGCTGATTTTACATGTAACATACTACATAAAAATATAATTTACATATTTATTTTATAATATGTATTAATATACTAATTAAAAAGCACTACCATTGTCCTGAATGAGGGAAACAATTATATATACATTTATATAAGCTCATATAGGTAACTTAAATGTGGTTCTAGGGTATGAGATAGCAACATCTACCTGTTTGATGACATTAGCAGCATGCAGTCTGTCCTTGCGATAGGTGACTTGGTCCCTTAGCTGCTGCCACTGTTTTTGCAAAGTTTGGATCCATTTATGAATTTCCGTTTCACTGGGGTGCCTCCCTCTGCACAGCTCTTGACCTCTGGACACAACTCCTGAGCACAGAGACTCCTGTGACTGCACTTCTGCCTCCAAAGCCTTGAAACACACAAAATTTGCTCATTGCACTGCTTGGAAGCACTTTTTAATAAGCTTTAAACAAGTTTATCTATTAGCATCCAGCTAAAATACACATGAAAAAAAATTACTGACAACATAATTTGGCAGTACACATGTACATGCCTACTTTACTCATTGGATACTTTTACATTTCATGGTAAAACTGAATTGGCTCAAATGTTCAAGCATGAAACTTTCCGATGATTTTATGAAAAGTTCAGATGGTTTTATGAAAACAGCAGGTTATCTTTAACATTTTTGCACTGTGTTACACAAAAGGCCAAACCTTATGGTTCTGAATAACTTGTTGAATCTGACTGAGGTCTCTGCCCAGTGGTGTTGTTTGGACCAAAATCCACTTCTCATAGATCCATGCCTCTACTTCTTCACAGTCATGGAAGAACTCAAAGAGCTTTAGCTGCCCTTCCAGTGCTTTCCTCCTTTTGGAACAGAGTAGTTTATCTACCACTCACAACAGGTATTGTATACATTCTTTTTTGTTACATCTATACATTGACATTAAGATTGTATCCTTATCCTGAAGATGTTTAGATTTCAGTGAAGAAAAAGGAAATAAAAATAGCAGTTGCTACATACATTATTGTTACACATTTAGAATATTGGGATAGGTGATATTTAACTTAAAATCTTTGCTTTGCTAAAGATGTATAGTCAACCATTATCCTATATGGAAGTCATTTTTCTGGAAAAATCTGATGCCCTGATAAGCACTAAAGATGACTCAGATATAAGGTGATCACTGCAAGCAATTAAACAGAGGGAATGAAAACCAAAAAAGACAATGTGCAATGACTGATGTTAGCAGTGATATACCAGACTGACACAAGGGAGCAGAACAAAGTAGAAGTTTTGAAATGACCCAAAATAGTCCATACCCAGCTATAAAATCTTGACCAAGATAATATTTAATGCAAAGGTTTCACCTGTTCTTGCTAAGAGTCAGAAGCAAGTTGTACTGAGCATTTAGGTCCTTTAGTCTGCTCTGAATTTGAGACACATTTCTGTGTCCACCTCTTAAGGCACTGCTGCTGATGGCACTCAGCGTTTCACCGTGAGAGAATATCTGGGTGTCCAGCAGGTCCTGCTTCTGCAGCAGGTCCACCACATCTGGCAGCTGTTTTCCCAACTCAGAGGACTCTGCATGGATCTAACCACAAGAAAACATATTAGATTGCATTATGTTTGGCATTTTGTTGTTGTTATTCTTATAATTCAGTACACATACTGCTCCATCAAGCCTTGATATTCACTAATAATCTACAACTGTGGCATGTTGCATTACTTGTTTTAATTATGATGGTGTGCATTACAATGAAAAGACTGCATAATTTTGAGAGAATGACCTGTAGGTCCTTGAGGTCCAGGGAGATTAACCCGATGTCCTTGAGAACAGCCAATGTGTTTACAACATCTCCGGTGTAATCTCTTTGTTGCTGCAGCTGCTGGAGCAAATGTTTCCATTTGTTGGAGATGTTCAATTGCCTGTTTCACACAAATAATGAACATACTCAGATCACATTTGTTTCAGACAAAAATAATCCTACTCTTAGTTGGTATCAATTACATTGAATATGCAGCTAAAAACATATAGGTGCCCTAACTATGTGCTAGGTAAAATAGGAAAAATATCTTAGTTCCATGTCAATGCCAGTAACTTTAAGCCACGTCATCACTTCCACCTCAATGGCAACCCACCTGCGGGTGACCTGGTCTTTGCAATAGTAGTCCTCCCTCTCAATGACAGTAGCCATCTCACTGAGAGCCTGGAAGCGTGGCTCATGAGCCAGCACGTCTGTGCACAAGGCCTCCAGCCGTCGGGCTGCAGCCTGGACCTCCTCCAGGCTGCCCAGCCCACTCTGGTCCTTCTCTTTCTGGACCAACTGCAGGGTGTCCTCCAGATAGCTCTCCCTAAGTGCTGCCTTACGGCCAAACTTCTGTGCCAGCTGCTCAAGATGCTCCAGCCTCACGAGGGCACTCTGAAGGTTATGCTCACGATCATGTTCGGCCCTCTCTAGCATGGTCCAGCTGCGCTCAATGTCCCCCAGGGTCTGGCCTTCTGGGGGGATGTAGGACCGCTGGTTATTGGCCCGAAGTTTTGTGCGCAGGCTCAAGAGATGGGCCTCAATTGTGCCTCGCTCCTGGTATTTAGGGGGCTTCTCCATGGTGCGGTATGTCTTGAATATAGCTACCAGCCGCTTCATGCCTGGCAGGGAATTCGGGAAAGAACGGTCATCCAGCGCCACAACCTTGGCTTTGATCCAGCACAGGAGGTCTGAAACCATGTGTTGGTATTGGTCTTTCATGTTGTCTAGTTCTTGCAAGAGGTCCACTATCTGGAAGTAGAGCAGATGATCTTCACAAAAGGCTTCAGACTGACTCACAATTGTTTTGCTTTCCATGAGCTTGCATTAAAGAACAAAAGTCAAATACATTACCTCATTGGATACAAACACCTCTGAGCACTTATTCACAGAACCACAAATACATACCATCTGCTATGATTTGCCGCCCTTTAAAGAAACAAATGTCCACTGAGTGCTAAAGAGAAGCTCAGATCAGCTCAGACTTCCATGCCACTTTGTTTTAAAGCTACATTGACTTGAAACTGTGAATCATCTGTGTTATTTTAATGATAAAATGTATGTTGTTTGTATAATTGTGGCTATTTATCAGGAATGCCAGGACACATGTGGGTTTGGATCCAAAAGAGGAAGACTTTATTAGGATCGCAATATAGATAGGGGCTGTGTGAGGAGTTGGTACAATTGATATCAGTCACTGGGAGATCTCAATGCAGGGAGTAGTCAATCAATTTCAGGCTCAGAACTGGTAGGCAGAGTCCAGAGAGAGCCAAAGGGCTAGGAGTGCGGCATGGTCTAAAGAGGAAGCAAAGGTTGGTAGCCAGAAGAAACAACAGGCGAAGAAAATGCTCAGTATGCACACTGGGATGGCAAGACTGGGCAAACGGAAGGCTTTAAAGGAAGCAGATGGACTCAGGAGAGGGTGATCTAGGCCTGACTATGGTAAGACTAGTGAGCTGGGTTAAATTCATTACACTATTCTCATAGTTTGTTGGATAAAGCCTATGGTGTACTTGCTGGCTACTAGGTTCCCATAAACCTTTTGGCTGGAGATATCAGGGAATGGGAGGCAGGCTGCACAGCTATGTTTGAGATGCCATTAGCTACCTAATTGATTCTATGTTAAAGGTGACATTAGCTAGCTGCTTGGCCCACTCACGAACCGACAGGCATCATGAGTTGCTCCCAAATTATTCCACATTTTACTGTTAAAATAACACTGATGGTTGACATCTTTAAGATGATGCAGCTTTAAAAAACAACATCATAATGTCAACTCCAGTGAATTTATTTTTTTGAAGTCCTAACTGAGGTTTTTTCCCACTGTTACTCATCTCAAGCCTGGGAGACCAAAGGCTAGGGTTTATGTGCTAGTGGGAGTCTTCAGGGTTTGAACCAGAAATCACCCAAAGAGAGAGCTCATGCTTACACCTCTGAACAACTCAAGAGCCCAAATGGGATCTGTTTTAATAGCAAAGCAATCACAGGGTTACACGAAAAGCTGAGCTTCTCTTTAGCACCCCCAGTGGACACTTGTGTTCATAGGTGCAACTTCCTATGAGACAAGGCAGAAATTACAGGGACATTTCAGTAGTCCCACAAAATACAATAATTACTTGTGTGGAAAAATAAATAAAATCTGCCAAAGCTTTTCTTATTAACACATGTAACTTTTTAACTGTATGCCTATAGATTCTATGAAGAAGAAATTAGTGTTATGTGATGCTTTCTTCTTCTTTCTTTCTTTCGCTTTCTTTCTTTATGCCATAATGTTACTGATACTTCACATAAAACTGAAATATTATCCTAACATGATGACAGAAGCTTTAGGATGATTTTTTTGTTTATGTGAAATAAACTGTTGAAGAATTAAGTGCTGAGGGGACCCAATGTAACAGCCCCTGGCCAATGCAAAATAGCACACTTACATCTAGCAAGTTATACACACCTTTTCCAGAGCCGTCACTCTCTTTTGTGGTTTAATAATGACCCCTCTCATAATCTGCCATCTCAGCCAGTGACTGCTGAAACTGCCACTGAGAGACATTGCCACCCATTGACCTGGCAGCATGCACTAGAAACAAACACAGCCTCCCTCATCCTACAGCCAGACTGAGCCCATCTCTCACATAGCCTAGAACAATTTACAAACTAATATGTCCATCATTATTTAACACAATTCACTAGCTAGTACTCTGTTCTGTTGTGTGGATACGTTGGCGAACGTTGGTGCCATCCTGTCACTGCACTGTTCCTGCAAAGTTGGACACTTCACACCCTTGTGTCTCTCTATGGACCTCAAGCCAACATACTAATAGAATCTTCCACCCCTATCCAGGTCACCTCTAACTGTCTGCTGAGAGAAGCTAATGGAACCTTTTCTGTCATGGTGCTGAAATACAGCAAAGGTTATTTCAGCATTTTTCTAACTGTGCTGAATAAATCCCTCGTTTACCTCTATTACCAGAGCTGAGTTCACACTCATCTGATTATGGTCACTGCTCCTTCCTTTGCCCTACCATGAAATCCAATAATCCACAGTTCCTGCGCTCTTGTAGGATTAAAGGATGGAATTCTCTGGGGAGCAGGCAGGGAGTGTTTTGATTGACCTTAGAGTAAGAAACTAACCTCTCATAGTGTGTATTTAGGTTTGGATAATTGTGTGGTTTTTTTTTGTTGTGGTAATGTCAAATCCAATTAATGCTGACAATATATTTTAAGGAAATATGTCTCATAACTTTAATAATAGATAGATTCTATTGGCCTGACAAACCTTGGCAATCCTCTTCTGGATGGTCTGCTCTTGTTTCACTTTAGAGAAATAGTGGTAGTAGAGTGAAACATAAGTCATGATGGACTTCTCATCAGGATGAGGCACCACTATATCCTCCACATCCAGCAACTGCATGATGCCAAATTCACTCTCAGCCAGTTCAAATGCATGGCCCAAGTTCCTCCTAGTCTCGTCTGGGTGAAGGTGGTTGTAGTTGAATAGATCTGGCCTGGAAGGAAATGCCACCAAAGTATTATAGGTTGGAGATGTGCTAGTGGTGCTACTAAAGATAAATTGAAGTGGTTTGAGTGCAGGATTGTGTCCTGAAGAAGACTACCGATGGGCATGGATGAGAGCATTGAAGGCCAGCCCATCCCTCCAGCTGCTAGAGAAGTCCTGAACATCCACATTGGTATAGCCAGCAGTCTTCCGCTGGCACCAGATCAGGAGAGCCTCCTTAGCCGAACGCCGTGCTAGGCTGGAATCACCGCTGTCCTAGAAAAGCAGTGGACCAATGTTTGCTTGCACCAAAAGCTCTACCTATGTTAAGGAGTGTATTTGGTTCTTCTCAACACAACAGTGATGACATACAAAAACTACCGCAACACTGCTGTGCCGGATATACTTGTACCAACTCAACATTCCTAACCATGATGCTACCATGGTCCCCCCCAGTCAGAAGTAGATCTTTGGATAGAAACTGACCAGCTATGAATGGGAAGACAGTGATGAATGAATTTTGGTTGGCAACAGATGGGTGAGAATCTGTAAATGTACACCTATAAAAAAAAAACCTGCAGTATAAAATGGGTGTACCTTATAGTCTTTTTTTTCCACAGAAGTCACTAGAAAGTCCCTACACATACACTTTGTAGCATTCCCTTTGCAATTAACCCAAATGTTTATGGCATGCCTATCTTAAGATGTTTGGGCAATACCTCATCGAGATTAATTGCTCCAATCTGAAATCTGAGAATGATGATCCAGATGAGGCCAAGGATCAGAGTTCTGTCTCCATCTACAACATTCTCGGGGCCAATCAGGTCTACCCGGATCTAAAGGTAAGAAAAATGTAGAATGTCCATTCTAATTTTGAAGAGTTTCATAAATGAAGAGGAAGTTCTCTGAGGAAATAAAAACATGTTGGAAGTGAAAGTCTTTCAGATTATCATTATTTTTGCTGGTGTCTGTTTCCTATTTGTATAATGTGCATAGGAGGAGTCAGTTTATGCTGATTATTCTGACTGCACCTTCGTTTTGAGGAAGTTTATGGCAATGCTATTGTTTTCCAGATAGTGAACTCTGAGAATGCGTTGGCTTGGTGTGGACAGCTTCTCTCTGGAGATGAGCTCCAAAAGTCGCACCAGGTGCACCCCAGTCTTGAGCTCCGTATACACATCTTCTAGGAACACCTTTTCCTGAACACAGAAATACACTTTAGCTACTTTATCCATGCAAACTGAAATTACAGTTCAATTGCTGGTTACTGGTATAGACATTTAACAAAATGCTGACCTCAAATAAAAGGGCAAAATAAATTCTAAATTTTGCCTACATTTTCATCTTTTTATCATACATAATGCACCATTCATAATGCAATATTATGCCATATTTCTACAGCATCACAGTGTCTATTATTATGCTTTATGAACTTGGCTGTTGTAGGACGTAAGCTCTATACAGGACAGATATATCATATGTGTGAAAATTACAACATTCAACAATACCAAACATCCTGAGGCCAGTTAGACATGGGACTATCTCTGTCATGACAGTGACTAATAAAGTCTCATGGCCTTTTGTTATAAGTCCAAATTCCCATAGCTGGGGCTCAGGTTGAGCTGACCCCTGGCATTCCCTCGAGACTCTGGGGTTAGGTGGGGCAGGAAGCGTCGTCTTCCCTGTACCAGCAGCAGCAGACTGGCTGTGAACATTGTGTTTGGCCTACAGCCACCATATTCTATTCTAGCATGACTCACACACTCCTCCCAGTGTGCCGGCTCCACTTAGAGCACTGCAGCCACTCCCTAATGCAAGGGCTATGGGAATCAAATGTCTCTGACTGGATTTTCATTCAACTGAACGAACATCTACCTTTCCACAGACAAGCTGGCATTTCTGTGATTTTCATGTTTCAGAACTATGGGGAAAACACTCATTACAAACACGCATGCATCGTCTAATTATATCGCCACATATCAACACTATGCTTGATATAAGGTATGGTACAGGTGTTAGTTACATTTTTGTTGTGTCAAAGTATAGATGCTTGATAGATGCTATGAAAAATGGAGCAATACCCATAGGACCCAAATAAAAGGGAAAAAGGAAAAGGAAACACTTAAAATCCGTGTTGGCAAGCTACACAGAGCTATTAATATGTCCTTTAACAAGTAGTAAAAACTCTCATTTGTGGACTATTAGGGCATATTTTTAATGTTCATTGCAAGTTTGTCAGAAGATGTTTTGGAACATTTGTGATTTAAAGTAGTACACATCTGGTCAGTGTTTACTGAATGAACTGGCCTTCATTCCTCATTTTTTGAACAGTTGAAAGGTATCAATGGTTATTCCCCAGTGAACCTGCTGTTCTCCACAGGAAGAAAGTGGAGCTCAGAGTCTTGGATGACTATGAATGTACCTCATAAAGTAGTGATACTTATCATGCTGTGCTCTTACTTCCTGGCTTCACCTGTTTATGAAATGTTTATGCAAGCCCTTGACTTATGTGCCACATCCTTTCCTTCTTTTTATAATCATTCTCACTGAAGTACCACCAAAGGGTTATGTAACAGCTTACAATGGATTGACTAGGAGAGATAAAAAAGGTTGTTAGGCCCCATTATCCTCTGTGCTACTGTATTAGATAAACTACATTTTGATTGCAAATTTATTTAGAGTTCAGCTCACTTTATCTTATAGTAACTTATCGATTTGATTGGGTATGCATATTGAATATATGTGAAAAGTACATGCACTTCCTACAAGCGAATTACCACTCATGACGCTGTTTGTATGATGTGTATATTAACGTTACTTCTATGCTTCTGAGTCATGAGAATATGAACATTATATTCAGTTGTGAGGACTTATAATTTGAGAGGATCCAGCACTGGTATTATTATGTAGCTATCATTGTAATATGGGTCAGAAGACTGCTAACATCACAACACTAAAGTTAACTACCATGTTATCAAGACAAAGAAAATGGAACACAGACTGTCACTTCTTAACTGATGACCCTAATTAGCCTAGTTTCTATTTCAACAGAATACAAAGGTTTGGCCTAAATAACAATTACTGCATATTTGCACTTAAGAGTACTGACTCTATGTTGTTGTTTTTTTAATGTTTTTTATATATATGGTTTTTATAACATGTTTTTTTTTGGGTTTTTTTATAAAATGTATGATTTTTATTCATGGTTTTTATAACATGGTTTTTATAAATGATATTTATAACATTCAAGTCTAAGTCCTAAAGGCTGGTACCACCTTTGTTTTAGAGAAAATACAATTATTGTTATCTTATACTAAAAATAAAAGTGAAGACACAAATGAAGCACATTTAAAACACATTAGGTACATATTAAATATAGACTTCAGTCTGCACTAAATGCACTTTGATTCTCAATTAGATTTTTTAATGCTAGGCATAGTCTAGTGCATTGGAAAGTGTCATGGCCACTTGAACATGAAAGAGCGAACATAGACATGAAAGAGCGTAGAGGCAATTATGGCTACCCCATTCTTGGAGAAGACACTGTTCATCCACTTGGTGTAGGTCTTTTTCTGCACAGCCATGCGCTGTTCTTGCAGTTCTCGGATCCGTCCCTGCTCATACTCGTCCACGTCTTCCTGCTTAGACATCTGGGACATCACAGCAACATGCTCTTTTAGAAACAACACCTACTTAGCTGGATTCAGGTAAAAGTATAAAGTTAATATGAGGTCTAATTGATGGATTTTGAATTTAGGGCCAGAAAATTCAATCATGCTGCATTTAACAAATTACTCAAAAAATGATAAAATTGCGTTTAATTAAGGAAGGCCAATACAAGTCAGTTAACATTAGTCTCATGCAAACCTGCTTAACTTTTATTCCATGTTAGTCACAATTGCATAACTATAAAGTATTTCGTTAACATTCTATTATGGCTCCATGTCTCGTAGCAATGATTGTTAGTTCACATTAAATGCAATAGCAATCATATGACAAGTTTAATAATTAAGCTTCACACATTTTACTAGAGCTTCAGCTAATGGTAGGTCCATTAAGAGGTTGTAAAAAGAAACCATAACTATTCAGTACATCTTTAACATTTTTAAACAAGTTTTAAAGGATTACTTTGTACAAATTTTAGTAAATAGTTAATTAGCTTCTACATAAGCCTCTTATGCTAGTATAATTGTGATACAAAACTTTGGATCAGTATTCAGTATTACGAAAAGCAAATGTAATATTAGAAATTACCAGCAGAGCTTTTATTACATATCTTGACATTACTGTAGAAGCATCCAAAAATGAAAAATAAAAATCAATGCAGACCAAATACAACTAAACGTCATCACAAACCTTCACAAAGTCCTCTTCTCAGCCAAAATACAAAATGGTCTAAGATGTAGAAGTATTCATGATTTTAAGCCTGTATGAAGAGAGCTCTTTCTTTGTGGTTGACCAGTGAAGTAGTGAAATGAACTTTGAAGTCATAGTGGGTAGTAGATTGACAGGAAAGGCATCTTTCACCTGACACTGCACAATAAAGGTTCAAAGGTTGCACCACTCTGTGCAATTCAGCAGTGCAAATGTTTTAAGGAAATAGTTAACTCAAAATATAACATTGTAAAGAGTAAAGGAAAACCAATAAGGGAAGATCATAATAATGGATTCTGTGCTTCACTACAATTTTGAATATACACACACACACACACACACACACACACACACACACACCTGACACTTTTATCCCAAACAACTTACAATTATGACTGAGTACAACTTCAGCAAGTGAGGGTTAAGGGCCTTGCTCAGGGGCCCAACAGTGGCACCTTGGCAGTGGCAACCTTCCAATTACAAGTAAAGTACTACCAATGCCCAAATATGCAAATTCTCTATTACATTTACAGAATTTTATCTGACGCTTTTATCCAAAGCAACTTACAATTATGACTGAGTGCAACTTGACCCCCCCCACCACACACACACACACACACACACACACACACACACACTCACTTGATTGCCAGAAAATAGAACAAAACTGCTACTGACAACAAGCCATTGTGTTTCCATTGCTGTGCCCTTATGAGGGATGTGGAGAAAAAACACATTAGTGCACAAGCTATTAAAAATGCCTGTCCTAAAACATTTAGTCTTAAATGCAACACTGATATTCACTTAGGTCCCAACGTCCAATACTAAGAAATGCATTTACTCATTTACTACATCTAAAATTGAACTGGATACTTATTTAAAATGGAGACAGTGTTTTGCTGTTTCAGAGACCCTAACATTCATTCAAATGTCCTCCTTGTACAGCATGTTTTTCTTTTCCTCTTTTCCCTTTTTGTTGATTCATGTTTTCTCTTAACAACTAACATCTGATACTGACTCAGTTACTAAAGTCCTCTGTTGAAAAATAATTTTCAGATGTTTGTTACTAATCTGTCATAGGACCTTAGCAAAGCGGCCTAGGGCCACACGATTGTCCTGAATGCTGAAATCATGAAGTTCCTGAGAATCAACTTTTGGACCATGCTGTGATGCTTAGGAATGAAAATGTTTACATATTATGCAAACAAATACCCCAATGTAACACTTCATGTGCTGAATAGAAAAGACTATATAAAAAAACAATAACAGAGGTTTTATATTGTATATAAATATTGCTTTTCACATGAGTAACTCAGAATAGCTCTAATAGAAGCATCAGGCCTCATCTGGTCAAAAAGATGGGAGTCAGTGTGCACATTATTAGCAGTAACAATGTTAATACTACAATGATTAAAAAAAAAAAACTTTTTACTTTCCATTTGTATTAAAAAAAGGTTTCACATACTGATTAGCTCTGCTCTGCACATTAAAACACAATCTTCATGCCTAAATATTTGAATCGTTTTTAATAATATACGATACTGGTGTGACATCATTATCGCAAATCAAATGTAAAATTAACCAAAAGTAGAAATAATGACAAATGTTCAGCATTAGCATTTGAACATTTGGTGTCAATATGATGATTTATTAATTATATGCCCTGGATGACCAGGTACAGCTCAGATAAATCGAGTTGGCCAAGTGGCTTTCTACCACAAAACAGACAAAACTTGAACAAAATCAAATCAGATAAGCCCCTTTAATTTGATTTACAACAGCACTGTCCGTATGTGTAGTAGATCCAATACATCTTTATCAGCATCATCACCTACACATGCATATATGGAAATATTTATTATCATCAGGAATGGCCCAGCAATATTAGCTCAGGATATCAGTGAATCGTGAGTCCCTGTTCTACTCAAATCATGCAATTACATCATTTAGTATGGAGGAGTTGCATACCTCCAGTCCTCTTACCTACAGCGGAAAGAGATGCATCTGGAGGTATAGTGCATGTACAACTTAATCCATTTATCTGACTCCAAACTATAATTAACAAATGTGATAGAAAGAGCAAATTCTATTGCATAGCTTAGCATAAGATATGAAAGCCTAGGCATAAAGTTCCTTAATGCCAAAAAATAGCCTGCTTTGACAGAGGTTTACTGTTCAGCTAGCCTAACTTATGGTTTAACCTAATAGATGTTTGCAGCACTCAATACTTTACAGGGAACTGGTGTCAACATTATATAAAACTATAGCTGGTTCTTTACAGCATTCAGTGGGTACTTAAGCATTTACATTATGTAATGTTATCTTAAGAGCAGAGCTTCACATGAGTTCAAGGTAACAGGATTTATTAGCATAACACAAGCCAATTAATTACAACACTACAATTGGTTAAATATTGTAACAAGGCTGTGCACATTATAAATAACAGAAATGCAGAATACAAAATACTTCCTGAATGTTACATAATAGATGGATAGAGACAAAGAGAGAGAGATAGAGAAAGAGTGAGGGAGAGAGGGAAACAGAGAGAAAGAGAGAGCAAGCCCAAGAGAGATTTCTCAGTCCACCAGCTCTGGCTCAGCTCCACTTCAGATCTCCTCCAAAAATCCTTTACACCCCCCACCCACTGACCCACCCATCCATCCCACACTTCTTTCAGTCTTATTTTGACCAAGAACAGTTTGCCACCACTGACCAATCAAAAGCAACCACATTGAGGTATCACCTCACCACAGGATAAGACACATGAACTCATAACTGTTACATTGATTTACAAATCCAAATAACAGCTGACCATTTTTGCTGGTGCAAAAGATAGGCCGAAGATGCGCACTGATCTCAATGAGTCCACAGATGTGAACAGCAGTGGGGGTGAATGAACAAATCTTCTTAGACTAGTGCTTGGCAGTGAAAATTCTTCACTGCAATTTTGGTATTCCTTTGGCACTTATTTAGTTGCACAATACAAGCTACGAACAGCTGGCTGTGTGACTCGGCCAGCTAAGGAAAGGTAACGTGTCACTCTAAGTAAGAGTTCTCTCTGAGAGCTAGACTTTCTTCAAACTCACTGAAAATGATTTGTTGGATGGTTTTCTCAGCAACCAGGCTTGGCATTCGTTAACTTAGGCTACCTCTAAAACGTGTGCAGTGTGCATCATTTAATCAATTAAGTTAAAAGACCTAATGTCAGTATTATGGAAAGCAAACCTTCCATGTTGTCTCTTCCAAAACTACAAGGTCAGAGAGCACAACACTGACAGTATGTTCATCCTTTTGAATTAGAATTAATGGATAAAGGAAAATATTCTATTTTCTTTCTGGTGTCTTTTTGTATGCATTACATGTTGTATAAAAGTAAATGTCTATTTTAAGAGGTATATTAAAGTAAACTTGCTATTTAGAAGTTCCTTGTACTTCATACATACAACTTGATGTGAGAAAAATATGAAATATATAATTGGCTGCTTTTAAAAACATGACTATGAATCCTTTTTAGTTAGTTAGACATTGTGATATGTTTTCATTGTTTTCAGTGTGAAGCACGGTTGCAGACATACATCAGACTGCATCAGATGCACAGATAGAAAGGTTTAAAAAGTGATATCAATATGAGATAGCATAACCCATTTTTATAGTCACTGTGATAGCATAAAGTTATGCAACCACTAATTCCAGCCAGTCTAAATACAGAGTATTTGGGAATATAAAACTTTTCAGACTGTCTCCACATTAGGACTCACAGCAAATCATGTTGGGTTTTTTTGTTGTTTGTTTGATTTCTTTGGTCGCTTGTTCCTTCCGTTCTGTCCTAAGCAGAGTTCCTACAAAACATAATAATGCTAACTTGCAGTACCAGATTTCTTTCATTATCTGCTCTGTTAGAATTATTGGTTGAAGGCTACATTGTGTGCAGTTTACATAAAAATAGAAGACGTGGTCACATCAGGTTCTCAGTCCTCTTGGTTTGTGTACAAGATGTCTGCAGTGGGGTTCTTTCTGTGGCCTGGGGGCACCAGATGGGCTGGCAGCTCTGAGGGCAGCTCGAAGCCCTCCAGCTTGACCTTTATAAGGTGCTGAGCCAGGGCAAACTCCTCGTCATCCAGCATCCCATCCCTGTCGCAGTCAGCCAGTTTCCAGATCTTCCCAAGCACGGTGTTGGGCAGGCGTGAGCTCATCATCTCCTTCTTGGCATTGATGCCAGTCACCTTGCCATTGATGGGCATCAGGGTGTAGAAGATCTCATCGTAGCGTGGCTTGTCGCGGCTCACGATCCAGTCCTCGGCATCCGCGCCAGCGCTGATGCCCTCGCCGTAGCCATGGCCAAAGGGGCCATCTCCGGAGCCATCAAAGGCCCCGCCCATCACCATCTGGGGCGGCTGCTTGCCTTCTTCCTCCCGGATCATAATCATCAGTGAGGAGATCTTGTTGCTCAGCATCTTGTCCACTGATTCGATAAGCTTTATTTTCAGGGAGGGGAACTTGCTGAAGTCGTAGTGCATGAGTTGCTCCTGTGTTCACACACACGAGAAGGAGTAACATGGAAAAAGTATTATTACACAATGCAATATATAAAACAATATAAAAACATTCTTTTTAAAATTCTATTTAATTTACTAGGCTACAGTACGGTACAGAGATAAAAAGGCTAAACAACAAGGGGAAGGGGTAGTTTTCTTTTTAGAGATATCCGAGACTACAAATGCTAATCAATGTTGTCCTTTGAAGGTTAATCTATTTAGTGGACAGCCTGCATCTTAAGTACTGCCTGGAAACAGTTTCGATTGCCCTAATGCATCTATTCTATTGTTTTCTATTCTATTTCATTCCATTCTATTATGTTTGGTTCTATTTAGGGGTTTTCACTATCAAAAATAAAAATGAAAATCCATCTGGGTCTCAAATACATCAAAAATCATTTCTCTGTACCCCACTGGTAAAGTATGCCAAATTCATTAGATTAGGCAAGGCAAGTTTATTTGTATAGACTTTCATACTCAGCAGCAATTCAAAGATTATACCATTCGTCTGGTATTTTAATGGTTCGTGCACTACGGTAAGTCTCAGGGCCTAAATGTGGCAGCGTCCAATGTTACACAAACATCCTCAGGCGAGGCCTGGAGAATGTGACACCATAGTGGGTGGTTCCACGGCTTAGCACACAATAGCACCACCAGGTCTCGTGTCCTCCATGGGGTTCAAACCACACTGCTAATTGGAGACTGTTCTACATTAATTTAGGCAGTTTGTAAAATCAGGGCTAGCAATGTTCTTATTCTTTCCATCCAAGCATCAGAAGCTGAAGGGTTCATTAAGTTGTCATCAACAGTTTTCTCTTTTTTGCATCAGGTGTGTGTGTGTGTATAGTGTCTTTCATTTTGACAATTATATGCAAACTTTATTATTCATTAATAAAGGGACCATGAATTACAAATAATTACCATAATGTTGACCTATTTATGCTTTTCTTTCCATTTTGTTGCTATGAATTGCTGATACAATTTACACATTTTCCCCAGTCACACAACAGTGGCCCCAATCTGGGAAAGCAAGGCTACATATGCTTTCTCCAAAGAGAAGCAATCTAATAATTCCCCTTTTAAATTCTATTGCTAATTGATCAGTACATGATCAACTGTATTTCCTTTGAACATATCTCTCTGTTAGGGGATTTAGAAGTGTTTTTACCACTCAGAAAGCACTGCTTTATTAAGGACATTACATTGGTTTAAAGAAAGGGACATAGTAAGCACATAAGTGATTAAGTAGCAACTGAGAGGAGTGACTGTTTATGGGATATACCTGCATCTTATTAACATTGGGGAAATCTCCAGGTGAGATGTGGTGCTCCCTCTGCAGCATCTGATAGATCTCTGGCAAGTGGGCGATCAATTCCTCCTTCTTCTTCTCCTTACCAAATAGAGAAGGCATCTCCTTCTTTAGGTGACTGATGATATATGCATGCACCTATGGGGATAAAGACAACAAAGCATGTGTGGCCTTAGAAACATAGCAAAATATTTGTGAACCATTTATATGATGTTCAACTATTACTAATTTGTACAAGTGAAAGGGCAGAGTAAGATTTGGTGCGAAACAGGATATACAAATGCTATATCTGGATAATGTATTCTCAGTGACCGACAGAGACAGGTTGTAATTAACACCACTAAAAAGGTCTTCACCTCACAATCCTACAGCTTGATTACATAATCTGAAGCTATCAACTGGCCTCCACCTTGGGTCTGTCCCTTTCCATGGGAATAGTTAACAGTGTCCGTGTTTACTTAACTCCATCCTCAATAAAGAGGAAACATGCTGCAGGAGCAACTAAAATAATGCCATGCTTTTTCTATGCTTGTTCCTTCCATGAAGTACCAAAGGCCAGCAACAGCTAGGAATGGCATAAACATGAAGGGCAGTACACTAGAGGAAGGAAGTGTGAGGGGAAAAAGGGCTTTCCATTTACTACACCAGTGTGCAGCATTCCTTGTACCAACTCCCCACCGCCATGCAATTTTGGGTGCATGGAAAAAGGGGTAGTAGTAGCTCAGTGGTTAAGGTTCTTGACTAGTAATCAGAAGGTTGCTAGTTCAAGCCCCACCACTGCCAGGTTGTCACTGTTAGGGCCCCTGAGCAAGGCCCTCAACTCTCAAGTTGCTAACACATAATGCAATGTAAAAGGGTGCTACACAAGGTCTGTACGGGGGACAGAAAAAAGTGCTCGTCCTATTCCTTTCGCACAGAATGCTGGGCCAGCTTTGGGAAGTGTTGCGGAAGAGATAAGAGACACTCTTGGTGGTAAATGGAGCACTTGGAAGGGTGCAGTCTTGACTGTGCTAGGCACATCCAGGCACAGTGATGGGAGCTCACATTGCGCTGTGTGAACCCACCCACTGCGCCGTCAGCCAAAAACAACACCGGCTCAACAATGGTCAAGGGTGAAGAGAAAGACAAAACAGCCCAGACCTGCAGTGTCAGAAAGGAAATGTTATCTAAAATGGGTCCAAACATGGACCTAATAAGTGTAATGGATACAAACACCCAAACGCTCCTTCTTGCTAGCAAGTGTTTAGGCAAACACTTAACAGGACTGCAAACCAAATGAGTAAACAATGGATTTCACATCAGACTACTCATGTTAAGCCAGACTACTCATGTTAAGCCAATTCTTGAGGACTTCACACAGTCCATTTTTGTCAAACCACCATACTCTGGACCTGGGCATAGAAGTCCTCAATTTCCTGCTCTGATGCATCTGCTGTTGGTGCATAGACTTGGATGATGGTCACGTTCAGAGGTTTCCCTCTGATGCAGATGGACATGATCCTATCACTGATGTATTTGGGGTTTTCTACACACCTTGCGATCCTTTTATTGGCCACAATGGCAACCCCCTTTCTCCTTTCAGTGTAACAGTCACACCAAGACTCTACATCTCAAACTTGTTTGGAAAAGTCAAAACTGTGGCATGGTTAAGGGTTCTCAAAGACTGTGCTGTGGCCAAAGCAATACTCACTGTACACAGTGAGTTCTAGGAAACTCTGTCAAAGTTCTAGGAAACAGCTATGCTCTAGCAGCTAACTCACCTTGGCAAGTCGTGCTCTTTTAATGAGATCATTGAGCTTTCGCAGGGCAGCATTGCGTGGCAGGGCCTGGATATCCCGGAAAAGGTCCTGCGCCTCAGCCTCAAAGAGGCGCCGGTTGTCCGTGTTCTGCAAGGGCTTGGCCCAGAAGGAGCCCAGGTAGACCCTCACCACCTCTGGAGTGTTGATCACCTTGCCTAAGGACCACATGAGGGCCCCATAGACTCGCATCAGCTGTTGAGTGTCCACCTGGTCAGCCTTGTTCAGCACCACACGGATCTTGTCATCTTGGCCGCGCAGGGCCTTTATAGCCTCGGAGAACTCATCTGAGATGTCCAGTTTGTGGGCGTCAAAGAGGAGGATGATGCGATCCACACGCTCACCAAACCATCGCAGAACTTCAGCAAAATCATAGCCTGAAGAAGAGAAAGTGGGAGACTTTACAAGGAGCCCTCTTTTTACACTGCATGGGGGTGTGAGAATTCACCAAATGTGGTCAGCATGGACATAATTTATAAATGTTCATTCATTAGCAGATTTGAGAATAGATAGAGCTCCAGGAAGGGCATGGAATAGTACACAGACATCTGTGTAAGGTTGCGCAGTACAAGGACAACTCCTAACCATAAATGTAATTTTGAAAAATGGAGCTCTGCTGAAGCTCATTATTTACTGCAATAAATTCAGTGATACACGATTTGTATATTTTAGTACCTAGGAACATCACATTCTGTGGAAAAACCCAATTTGTTATGTAGGCATAGGAAAAAGTGAGACAGACCAGCACCTGGATGGAACATGTAACAAAAGTTCTTCAGAATGATTAGAGCACTTTTATGGGAAGTACTTCTATTTGCAACTAGAAATGCTTGACACAGTCAGTGTAGAAAACATAATGCTGGCTTTGATTGAACTTAATAATGCATGGTTATTTACACAGGCATTCTTCCAAGAGTGAGAGGGAACAGGAGGCTGGTTCAAAGCAGCTGCACAGAGAGATTGCAGGTTCTGTATCACACTGTGACGTGCAGCACAAAGAAAAACTGTTACCGGCATGAGGCATGCATGTTCCTCAGAGAAAATCCATTTCATGTAGAATGGGCATATTTTATAGTGAGCAAACTACTGCTCTATCACTGGCAGCAATTCAGTGCATCTGCTGATGTACTCAGACCATAATGTAACAAGATATCCATCCAGCTATTCTATAGCGATAAGGAAATTAGTGTGCAAAACAATGGCATCGATTACATCTCACTGGAGAAATGTTCGAACACGTGCCAAGGTCTTAAAAATGAGGAGTTGGGAATGTTGGAACCATTAGGACTGTCCTTGAGTATTAGAAAATACCAAAAAAATAAATAAATAAATAAATAAATAAATAAATCAACTGGCTTTTTAAAAGGACATGACCATATATACCAGTGGAGGGGAAAAAAAAAAATAAATCACTTCAGAGCTGTTTAATCAGTCCTCAGCTGTAACTGCAAAATGTAAAAAATGTACACTTTTTCAGTATACATGTTTATGCAAAACAGACAAATGCACATGAAGTGTTCTTAAAAAGTAACAATTTGAAGGCATATCTATTGCTTATGGATAGCAAAGAAAATTCCTTTTACTAACTTCACCAATTCAATAACAAGTCTAACAGGGTGGAGCATTTTTTTAGAGAAAACCCACATAAGAACTTAAATGCAGTGCTGGACCCTTAAGTCATCAAACACGTGACCAGCTGACTTCATCAGCCAGTCAGTGCACAATCAGTGGATCTGACAGAAGGGAAGAGCATTTTGGGAATCCAGGCACAAGTTAAGGGGCCAAAACAGTGACAGATGTGGAACGCCCATGGAGCGCTGGTCCATGGGTTGATAGCAGCGTCGCAAAACATCTGTGAGACTCTAGCACTGCTGCCCTGCTGTAATCTACAGCAGGTTCATCACATGCTTCAGCAAGCAACTGGGACATTCTGTTGCCTAGATGTTGTAGGATCAGCACTGGTCCTGACTAGTGTTAAATGGGATACAGGGTGGCTACCAAATAGTGAATCGCAGCATGTGGCCTACAGTCTGTAACAGTACGTCAGTACGCATATACAACAGGTGTACAGATGCCCTATGAGTGAACATTTTTCTAATATAGTAAGTATAAACTTAAATAAATGAATAAATAAAGAAGGCACAGGACCTTTGCTGTATTCTGTGGGGGAGGGACATAAGTAAACAGACACTGGCTCCAAGGAGGTTCCTATAAACCTCAGCTTCACCCTCAGTACAGGAAGACAATAGGCCAGGAAGACCAAACTTGGTCTATAAGCACCTCTTCGCTTAAAACTGCTATTTATAATGCCATTCTTAAGAAACTTGCTCTTGATTCTGCCTTTTGGAAAATTATTGACCTATTTTTAATCTATGCTTCCTGGCAAAATTAGAAAGGGCTGGAAACTCACACTTACAAACTTTTCTGAAAAAGATTATTCTGAACCTTTTACATCAAGCTTTTATACAGTACACAGCACTGATAATACTCTTCTGTGTGTTGTAACTCATCTCCTCCTGTCTGCTGAAAACAATACACTCATCTCTCAGGTATTGGTATCATTGAAGTACAGCTTGCCTTGTTTAGATAAGCTCTCAACAACAGACAGTTTTGTTGCCAATGGAAAACATAAGTCTGCCTCTGCGACTGTGACACAAGGTGTTCGCCAGGGATCAGTCTTTGACCCTCTATGTTTCACCCTCTTGACTCTGTACCACTGGCTCATACAATTTATCAACATAATCTTAAATTTTCAAGGTTTTGCCAGTGACTCTCATATTGACAATACCACAGACCCCACAACATATTTCCACCTACTACCCTGGAGAAGGGTGGCCACTTTAATAACCCCTAAACGGCAGACATCACACCCTCAAAAGGAGGACCCAGGCAGCTGAAAAGCTGCACTAACATCAGATATTGGGCTACCCTACCCTGGGTCATGGATTTAACATAAAATTATGGATGAACTCCAACTTTCTGAAACACATCACTATTAAAACTCAAGCTTTGGTCCCAAGACCCTAGTTATTATTCTCTGTCAACGTCATTAAAATTGATGGAAAGTTGGTCAGTCCCATCCCTGTAATACAGAATATGGGAAAAACCTTCAACCTCTCCTATATATATTTATTTTTACAGTGGCATTCTGATACATAGAACACTCAACAGAAAGAGTTATTGCACATACCACAAGAACAGCTCACATCAACTCCATCCAAGTCATTTACACTGGCTTCTGTTCTGTACCAATATCTGTGAGCTTCTCTTTCCCTACACCCCTGGTGAACACAGTGGGCAATGTAAACTTGGAAACACCATCTTACCATTTCCAAGTTGGCACTGCCCACCACAGGGAGCAGGTATTTAAGTGTCTTAGTTCCTAAATTCTGGTTTGTTCTTCCATGATTTCTTTAAAAGCCCAACTCAAAACATTCCTGCTCATTCAATATTTTCAGTAGTTTTCTTCTTCCTGTTAGAGCTTGTGTGTGTGTGTGTGTGTGTGTGTGTGTGTGTGTACATTGTACTGTAAAGCCATCTTTAGATTAAGAAAGTTATCACCTTTAAAATATTTTTTTTATTTTTGTTGTTATAAAAAACATAAAAACCCATATAGACCCTATACCACCAAAACCACAATCAACCCTCCATTTCCTATGACACTATGTCAACATCAAAACCAAGTTTCTAACACTGAGCAATATTAGCATACATTTATAAAATAACACAAAATTGCAGTATCAGAAAGTGCAGTGTTTCATTCATTAGCATCTGACCTGCTATTATATTAAATGTATTTAACTAGAACAGAAGCATTTCTAGATAGAATAGCCTATATAATGCTCTACTGTACATGCTGCATAATGCAGTATCATTTGTCTTTGGGGTTATAATCAGTACTATTATTACTGTATTCTACCACATATGTATGTTTTATAGACAGTCCTCTGCCAGTAAACCTCTATAACATGATTCACCCCTGTCACCTGTCAGTGACAGAAAGGCATACCGAATTTGTTATTTGGGTACATGTAATTATGCCCAGTGGCATGTCTAGAAAGATGAAACCAACGTGGCCTGAAACTTGCAAAATGAGGAACAGAAAGTGAGAAATGCTGACAGAGTAACGCCACAGCCCTGTGCTAAGCCTGCTGTGTGAGTCCTGCCATGCCCACAGGATGGAAGGCAGAGACGGAAGTCATAGCTCAGGCTTGCATCTGGTGAGTGGGGTTAAAATTAATGACCAAAGAACATATTGTTGTGAATCATGTTCCTACAATACACAAGTGGCAAATCAGGTTTTGGTGGACATGACTGAAGAATTCTGTCAAACAACCTTAACAAAATCAGGGTCACTGGCTGGTCACATGACATCTGGTCACTCTACAGAAATCCTTTTTCTGAAAAACACGATCCTGCTCTGTAGTTTACATCAAGAGGAACACTTGTGAAGGCCATAAAAAAAAGAACAGGCTCTGTGTGAAAACAGATTGTTATTGTTATGTATGCCTTTTTGTATCTGAATTCTCAGGTAGCACACATGACTCTGATCTTTGGACTGCAACCTCCTGCTGGTGGAATTGATGACAGCACACACACAGCTACTAACCTCTGCTAATGCGCTGCTTTTCTCCAGATAAGATCCCTGGTGTGTCGATTATGCTGATGCTTTGCAGAACTTGGTTGGGCATCTGAGAGCAGAAGAACCTGTCGGTTACAGACACAGACAACTTGCTGAGTGTCATCAAAAGAAACAGGTAGACCAGCACAGATACTTGTTGACTATATGTTTAAACCACTGGGTAGGTAACCAGCTGATGCCCTTCCCCTTGTCATCATCTTTACTTTCAAATTTTGGTTGAAACTTTGCTGGTCACTATTAAACTTTCATGGTCTCCATTAATTTGTGTTCAGGACCCGTTTCTGACTCAGTGTCGAATGTCTGCAATAAAACTTAGAATCGACCTAATCTAAAGTTATATATGGGTTTTATGCAGGGCCTAGGCTGAGTCATGCACATTCATACAAATAATATTTGAAATGCTCCATCTATGCTCACTAATTGCAGAACACACTAATCAGTATTCTGAAAATGTGGACCTCACATTGATGCATGTGTCAGTGGTCACTGGCCCTATACTATATTTAGTGTTTTCTAAGAAAAGTATTAAGAAAACATTAGAATAATGTTATATGAAAAGCATTACAAAACTGTGCTTATAATTATATTATTCAATGATTCTTTAGAAAAGAGGAAATTACAACATCTACCATGAGATATTAGTTACATAGTCAGCAAAAAGCAAGGGTGGGAACAGTTATAATAAAGTTCATTTAAATAACTGCTTAAGTTTCATTTTCTAGAAAATGATACATATTCATTTGCTCAACTGGACAGTCTCTGGAAAACACACACACACACACACACACAGTCATATGACGCACAGAGTGCTCCACAGGAAACTAAGTGCATTGTTCAAGGTTCCTTTGGAGAAGAGGAGATGCTCTGTTGAGTGTGTCTTTGACCTTGGTGGCAGTGACTGTCAAAGAAGCACTTATCCATTTCCCCCCACACATAAATATCCAACGAACCAGACCCCCCCTCCCCCAACTGTCTACTTGCTAAAATTAAACATTAAAAAAAATGTGGCGCCACAAACAGCATCCCTGACCGCTTATAAAGAGGAGTGACCAGCCATTTCCTGCAGCTAACTTGTTTGTGGAAAGTGGATAGGAAGTGAGGCTGCATACCACCTAGTGAACACACCAACTCATAGTGTTCTACTGTAGGAATTAAGAACAGCAATCCTATATACCAGGCCATAGCTTGAAGGACAAAGAGGTGTGTGTATGGGAAATTTATATATAAACCATATAGTTGAACTGGTCATTTGTATGTTTTCAACACCTGGGAATGGATCCTGTTTTGGCAACAGCTCGGGTAGGTGTCACACCTGTATTACAGTTGTGAGGGACTATACCTGCCAGTACACTAGATATTCAAATACGCCTGCAGTATGCTTCACAGGGTGTTTCTTTAGGAGAGGATCACACACACACACACACAACACCCTTGTGACAAGAAAATATAGAGTAACTTCATTACTACTGACCTAGAGAAATGTTTGCCAGCATAAGTCCTGAGAGGCCAAAGCTCTGCTCATGGTCTTAATGATTTGGCCCAGTAACAGCTGGGTCTTTCAAGTCTTTCATGCATGAAAAGTAGTGGACTGTACAGTGCCATGGCCTTGTGAGAAGGCTGAGAGAGCTTGAACGGCATTCTGTTCCACTCAGGCTCACTTGTCAAACAGCAGTATAAACATTAGGCCAATACATTGGGTGTATTATCACAAACAGGAGATGGAGGACCTGAAAGCCTAACTGAGGTCCATGCTATTTCCAAGGGGGAGAAGCCATGCATTATTATTACCTGTTCAGGAAGGCATTCCCAAAGGCATTGAGCTTGCGGAATGGTTTCTTGGGATCCACAACAAGGGCGTTGCCAGGAACAACCCCCTCGTTGTCCCCATACATCACAGCGATGAAACCATCTGTTGTTGGCTCAGGCCCGATCCGCATACCCGGAAAATCCTGCTCTAGGAGATACCTGTAGCCAGAGGAGCAAATGATAAAATACTGAGTGAAAATATTATTTTCACAACAGTTTTACTGGCCATTTGCAGTTTTTGTGTCATAATAAGTCTATTATGGAGTGTTAAGGTGTGTTCAAAACATGATGCAAATTTTAATTTTGGACCTGAAGATGAATGAGGTACTGACTTTGGAAACTATTTTGTTATGCATATGAGTACCCATTGAAATTAAACTGAAACTCAACTTTACAAAATAAGTGGAATAAATAGCGCTAATGTAAATCAGGCTCTAAAACTGCTGCTCTTTAAATACTCAAAAAGTGCAAATCATATACTAGTTAAATGCTAACTAAAGAGGAAGGAAATGAGGGGTCAGATTTGTGATTGATATTCCACAACCAAACAAAAAGAACCTATTGTGTAACTTCAACTGGTAAGAGTTAATCAAACTAAATAAATATATACAGTGGTTGTTCCGCAATTCACACTAAGTATCATTAAAGGCTGGGACCAGCAAGACTGTCATGGCTAACATCAGTTGACCAACGCTGGACAGAGGACTAGGTACAACACATGAACAGATGTAGCCATACTCATCAACCTTCCTGTAACTCCGTAGCTGCACCATTGCCCACGATATTACGCAATAAGAGGATGAGGAACTTAAGGTTTCTCAGAAAAGCACAATTAGTGTTCCATGCACAGATTAACTAATTAGAACTCGCCTATATCTCATCGATTAGGGAACCAATCTGGTTTGGGGGAATAATTATTCGATTTTTAAAAGAGAATTGGGGGGAAATGTCTGACTCTGCTTCGAGTGTTTAAATGACATTATAAATGAAACAACGTAGTGTTCGTCAGCAGGTTCTCATTTCTTGGGGAATTGCTGAATTTCCAAGAGGAAATGTTCTGTGCCTAAAACTAATAAACTACTGTGAGGAGGCTTCCCAGAAGGAAGCGCCCCAAAACCGCTGACATATGCTTAGCCTACGCTTCTCTCGGTACGCTTATTTAAGTCGATCAGGGACAGAAACGGTGACTGACTTACCGTACCCAAGTTTATTACGGGCGATAAACTGCAATTCATTTAATGTTCTTACAGCATTTATGAACTGTTGATTAGTGGGAAAGCGCCCAATCAAACACTTTAGGAAAATAAACTGGTGCCCTGACACTTAATGTTGCAAAACATACTTGACATTTCTCGTACATTACGAAGTGTCAATGCTATCATTACCTTATAAAAGTAGTTTTCCCTGTGGAGTACTGTCCCACCAGAAGAACCATAGGTTTGCTCTGAAAATCCGCTTCTTCCAGTGCTGGTGAGTGGAAATCGTGGAAAAAGTAGGCTTCCTCTAAAGGTAGTAATTTTTTGGTATAAAGACTCTGAAGTCCCTCGGTCACTGTTTGAAACATATCGCCCTCTTTGTTCCTACCACCCTGCTCCTTGTTTACCCAGCTGAACATAATGCCGCTTCTTTTAACCGACCAGGGATTGCGCAACCTTACTTCACCTTTTCGTATCTTATTTGAACGTTGCCAGCGATTAGGATTCTGTTCTAGTGCTGTCCTGACTCACCACCAAGGTACCTGTTACCAATCTAAGTGGCTTCTTCGCACAGTTTCAGCTGTGCAGCTGTTACCTCACCTGGGCTATGCCACCACCCGGCCTGCTACGTATAGGACGCATGTGAATATTCATGACGCCCACAGCATCTTGTTTTGCGCAGTAGTTACCCGAAGGCCTGCTGGCTGGGCGGGATTTATCTTCTCTTAGTAAACCCAGCCCGGCCTTATTTGCTGACGTAGGACCAGTTTTATGTTTGTATGCTTGTGTATTTACAAAAAACTCAGATAAGAAGACTAAAGTTAACAGTAGACCAGGGTAACGATGACTTGACATTTTCCTGTCCTGATGCAGAGGGTAATTATTTACCTTTTTTCCGCATGACTATAAAACACTACTTTAAAAATCAGGTCATTTAACAGCACTGTTGATTCGCCATTCCTTCTTATTTTGTATGCCAACGTTTTCCACAGGAAGAGTTCTATACCCATGTGTCTACTGCTCTTCCCAGCGTTTATATATTTTACAATGACTTGTTTGTAGTCTGAATGTTGTACGCCGAAGTTTTCCTGGCAGTTGTACGCTTTCACCATCGTGTGGCCAATGAAGGAAGAACAGCAATCGTAAACTTTTCTCTGATGACAAAACCCGACACATTTACTTATAGCCAAGCTGTTTTTAATGTAGTTTTAAAGCATAAATTGTTGTAGTATTTTTCTACCGTCATTCTCTCGAATTCTTATCTGAAGCGGACTTTATGTTAACCATGTTTCTCTATTGTATAGGTTATCGTGGCATATTAGTTTCCATGGGAAAACGCAGCAAAAAATTGTTCCGCATTACCCGAGTCCACCCCGTTGATTTCCGACAGTTTAAATTCAAAAAGACGCCTATTGAACTTTAAAACGAAAGGTGACTTTCATTGTGGTGAAACACGAGACTGGTAAATAGTAGTCATATAGCGTTAAGAAAGCTGATTTTTACCTTGACTTATGCACCATCACAAAATCATACAGCATATTAAAATGTTTTAAACTTTTTATATTTATATACTTATACATTTGTATCACACATTCAAAAACAATAATTGTGCAAATATTCTCCTCCTTGAAAAGTGATGATTAAACTGTAAAATGTCAGCATTGCTGCAGGCTTAAAGTCTAGTATTTCAAATGGTGTTAAAAAAGAACAATATATTCTGATGCACAGCATCCATCAAGGTTTAACATTACAAAAAATAATGTGTCAAAAATAGTAAACACAGTTTGGAGGTTAGGTCATGTAATTATTGTAGGTTTACATGCATTTAAAAAAAAAAAAAGAGGTTTTTGCCCCTCATGAGGGAGCAATTGTACAGTTACTATTTAGTGCCCAACGTATTTCTTCATGCCCAGGTCCTTTACAACCAATACACAAAAACAAAAAAAGGTCTACTACCACATCGCCCGCACATACAACACATCCTACTCACACAGTTCTTCTCTACAAGAACACAACACTTAAAACTTTTTAGCCACCAAAAATTTCCACCAAAATTTCACTGGATACAGTCAAAGAACAAGGCATTTATTGTTCATCAAATATGAAGGCTTGCCTGGCAGGTCTACAGCCTGCAATACAGATGGTCTGTTAGTTTTCACTGGTTAAAATAAAAAAAATTAAAAGAATTTCAGCTAATGTCAAACACATTTAAGAGCAACACATCATTTATGGCAACCCCCCCACCCCAGATCTCTCACAGCCAGTGAGAAGGATCCTTGTGATGTCATGCTCCTCACATTGGTGGCGTTACATACTGTGTCATTTTCTTTCCCTTACCATAGATCAAATCAGATGCTGACTCTTACTTTTGTCTAGAGTTGCAACATCACTTGCTCTTTCAGGTTCACTGTGGAGACCTCAACTTACCCCCAGTCAATCTCACAAACACAATCCGGTCAGGCCCCACCTCAGTCAGTCCGCCAAGAAGGGGGACACTAAAGTTGACCATTTCGGGAGCATAAGCCTGACACTGAGGCCTCACAGAACGCTCACGTGTTTCCGTCATCCCTCCAATCAGATTGGGCTCCTTCTTCCCACCCCTTCTGGGCCTCCTCCACAAGCACATTGCCCATTTTGGGAGCAACTAGGGAGGGTGCAGAGGTGGGTCAACATGGCTCCTCCCCTTGCCACCCATCATGGGTCAGGCAGGTCTGAGGTGTCCACCGTGACCTTTATGAAGATGGTATCATCCTTGATGTATGTGCCATTCTCTAGCACGGTCTGTGCCACAAAGAGCGGGCAGCCTGAGGCAATGTTCATCTCGCCCGTGGGCCGCCTGAAACTGCTGCTGTTTGAGTCAGGCTTGAAGGCATCACCCAGGTGCTTGCGGGCCGGGCCCTGGTCCATCAGCATCAGCGTGACCTTCTGCTTGAAGGGCCAGGGCAGCAGCGCATCATATTCTCCACGCATCACCACAAAGAAGAGTGACAGGTGTGTGCCCTTGCCCATGCCGTCGCCATTCAGGTAGATACGCGCACACATCTTGTAGCCAAAGTAGCCAGTGTAGAAGGGCTGGCTGTAGAGTGAGAGCGTCTTGGCAGCTACCGCCTCCTGCTTCCGCCGCTTGTAGTCGCGGATCTTCCAGATGAGCGTGCCATTGAAGCTGGCCGTCTCCAGCACCTGTAGTTTCAGGTCCATGTCGGCCAGACGGATGTCATGCACGCTGAGCATCTCATCGTGCCGCGAAAGCTGCGTCTCTAAGGAGGCTACATGGGGGCGATGGGACATTTGTTAACAGAAAATGAACTTAAGTTGGCATTCATCTATGGAAGGTGCTACCAGTTGAGGTCATGGAGAGCTACTAAGTTTTTGTGTCTTTGGCCATCATGTTAAATACTTTACAAAGCATATAGTATAGGAGTATTCTGAATGTTTCTGGTGAGCTTAAAGACATTAAATAAGGGTTGTAACTAAACTCAGGGGAAGGTAGTTCTCAAATCACAAATATGTGAAAGTGTTTAGATGTACATATCTTCATATTTTCAAATGTTCTGTTAGATTTCTGCTAATATTATTAGTAGGGGTAAAGACTGCCACAGCACCCAATACCTAATCTTGCTGTAGATGCATGTTTAGCCAACGTGTCACTTATAACACAGCTGTGTGTGCACTCACCCAGTGTGTGTGTGCCGGGGCCAGTGCGGGTGGAATCAAGCGAGGCCACCACTGAGCGCATGCTCTCCACTGCACCCCGCAGTGCCTCCACCTCCTCGCGCATGGCCCTCAGCGGGCGCAACTCCCGTAACTCCATCTCCACCTCCAGAAGCTTTTCTGAGTGAGTGCTCATCAATTTCTGCTCACACACACACACACACACACACACACACACACACACACACACACACACACACACACACACACACAAAAAAAAAGACAGACTTACTTTACAATACCAAACATTCTTTGTGTGTTAAACGACAACCAAGGATTTATCAAGAGATCTAGAAAGTGAGATTAAAGTAATGCGAAATACTTGGGCTGCAATCCTATTTTAAATTCTGATCCAAAATCGAAATCTGGCTTTGGTGCCTTCAAGCCAGCAAGCATGCCATCTGGTTCGCTGAGCAAAACAAGATAGCTGTTTAAATTTTCTAAAATGCCACAGTGATCACATATGCTTTCCATTCAGTGATTCTGGGCACAGGATGGGCAGACCCATAAACCAGTCTTCATTTAAAACTAGTCAATATCTCTCCTTTATGTTTGGGTTCCAGATCAGTGCGTACTGGCAGACTTGCGCCATCTGTAGTAATAGTTCAGCAAAACCTCTGTAGCATGGTGTCAGCGCTCAAAGAGAGTTGTGTGAGAAGCATCGCTCACCTGCATAGTGGCTAGTTTCTGCTCCAGCTGCCGGTACTTCTCCCTCAGCTCCTCGTACTGCCCATCCACTTCTGTAAGGCGCGTACTCAGGCTTGGAAGAACCTTGTAGCGTTCCAAAAGCTCACTTTTAACATTCTCCACCTACACACACACAGACATATTTGAGCTCATCACTGTTGTTATCCATGAAAAACAAACAAACACAAAAAAAATATATCAGGTAAATGATAAGATCAGGTAAAGCATTTTTTCTGCATGTTTTGGCATTATTTCTTTTTGCCACTTGTCACTGACACACTGATTGCAATATAGGTTACTGCATGACAGTCATGATGCATGAACGGGTCAGACGTGTACCCGGTGACCTGAACACCACAGAACAAAAAAATGTTTATGCATGACTCACCTTAAAATGACAAAACCCAGTTTATTGTAGCCTGTAACTGTTACTATAACAAAAACCCTAGCCATGGTACCTGTAATATGGCTAGAGAGTGGGCGAGGTAAAGGCTGACATGGATTTCATACTGTACCTTGGCTTCTAGTGCACTGTTCCTGGCCACCATGAGGCGCAGGTGTTCTGAGGCAGAGCTTGACTCGTGTTCTCTCATGTCCTGGTTGAGACCCTGAGAAGCAGGTAATTAAAAACCAGTTCATCATTGTGTACATGTGTATTATGTTGCTTTTATCCGGTCTTCTTATACTGTTCTGTATTCTGTTGGATTTTCGTAAGCAAAACTAAATGCCTTATTATTGTTCATCTTCAGCAATATTTCTAAAGACATAAATGTGATGGGTAATGCTAAACTACTAATATATAGAACATCTCTATTTATGACAACATGAGTTGTATTTTATTGTCATATCAGCAAATAAACCATCAAATTCACCTTATAGGAGCAGCCAAAGCGAAAGAAAGAACATGTGACTTGAGCCTTTGGGCAGTCATGCTGGTGACTGGACAGCTACAGAACACATGAAGAACATCTTAAATGAAGTTTACATGCCCACATGACTAGAGAATCACTTTTCTAAACTCTGGAGTAAATGCTCTAGTAGGAATCACACCTAGAGATTATTATATATACATAGGTCCTTACACACACACACACACACAGACAGACAGAGAGAGAGAGAAAGAACGACATTAAAACCAGGCTTACCTCACTCCTTAAAATGGATGAAAATGAACAGTGATTAGGGCATGCTACTGGAAATGCAGGACAGACTGTTTCTTTGTGTTTCTGCCAACAGACAGAGAACCTGCTGTTAGTTCAAAGTTAGGGTCTTGAAAATAAAGACCTAGATGCTGACCCTATAAATTCTAGAAATTCCCACTGACTCAATTAAATCCAGGAATTGATTCCATAATCTCAGAAGTACATCATCATGCCTACCATCATTCCTAAAATGGCAATTAGTTACAGGAGATTCCCCTAAAGTTTCCAGCTCAGTGTCAAACTGAAAAGGTCATGGGACATTTTTGGCACCAAAGGAAGGGGAATACTCAGCACAGAAGTAGTTCATTCATTACAACCAAGGATTTAGACATATGTGGAATACCGTATACTTATAAAAAAAAAAGTCACACTTCCACATAAAAGAAAAACCAATTATGAAACTACAAAAGTACTTTCCATTTCTTGCATGGCTAGTCCTGAAGTCAGCTGACAGGACTAAGGGAAGGTACCTGTAGGTCCGTGAGGGCCATTTTGTGTTTGCAGAATTCACATGTGCTCTCGCGGTGTTTGCATTTGCGGTTCAGGTGCTCAACCATGTCTTTCCTCATGATCTTCTCTTTACACTTTCCTAGAGGGCAGGGCACTTCAAAATACTCACACACATTCAAATGGTCCTGCCCGCCCAATGAGAAAGAGAGAGAAAGACACAGAGTGAGCAGGTGAGAGACAAGCATCAGAAAACATCAGAAAGCATCAGAAACTCCTTAATAAAAATCAATACGATAAAAAAGTATATTTATAAGATACATACACTGCATTGCAATGTAATCAGAATGTTTAAATGCATTATATCATAGGCAATGTCTTGTCTTTTAAAAGAAAAGTATAAGGAACAATCTGAAACAAGGCATACACTAGGATTCTAAAATAAAATTATTAAAGAATTAAATCAGAGGTGTTTCATTACAGGAATATCATTAAAATAAGCCATTGTATTACAATTTTACAAAGTCTCTCCAAACAGCACTGGGCATTGTCTAAAACAGTGCTCTTATAAAGTACCTTACCATAACCTGCTGTAGACTCATTTGTTCTTTACACCCATTCTTCGCACTCCGGCAGTAGACCTTCAGAGTCATAATCTCTCTATGGCAGCACACATCACGGAATATCTGGCAAAAAGGACCCTGGCAGTTAAAAACTAATGCTACAGTGTTATCAGCCTCCTGTGCATGACACTCTGCTTTCAGTTTGACTTTATTTGAGATGGCTTTGAGAATGGTTAGGGGAGGGGGAAAGGAAGGGAGGAGCTTACCTTTTCTTTAAATAGTGGTTGCAGGTCAGCTGGACATACTGGATTAGGTTTACTGCATCACAGTGAAAGAAGAAAAAAAAAAAAACAACATAACTTTCCCTTACCCTTAGGGAACTGAAGATATCAGTGTTCAACTTCTGTAAACAACTTAGCACATACTGTGTGTAATGGCTTAATTCCTATTTTCTCTCTCTCTCATTATATTATATATATATATATATATATATATATATACACACACATATATACATATACATATATACATACACATACATGCATACATACACACAAATTCATGTAATATTTGTTGATTCTTTGCTAAATTAGTAATATTAACACTGAAATCTGCCCTTAGAGCTAATAGCTCAAACTGAGATATCTATTAGGAATATACATAATAATGAAAACCCCAGGTACTTCAGAAATAGGAAGCTTCCTGCTCATTTGCCTCTACAGTGACTTTAAACCAAATTGAACACTTGTTCCATTTAGTTTTCTCAAAAGAGACAAAAAAGACCTAAGATGCAAGAGACAAAAGACCCAAGAAAGATAATATGACGGCATCCTTTTGTCAGATAATACTACTGTCTTCCATTGCATATCAACATTTTGTGCTGCTTCAGTGCTGTCCAAATGGCAGCTCTATCATAATTAGAACTGGAAGCTAAAGATGCAGTTTTCAAGGAGGAAAAGTAAACTGTATCCTTGGTGATTTACTGATATTCGGGGTTGTTATTCATTTGTATGCTACAACCTTTGAACTTTTCCTTCTCTAAAAATGCTAGCACAATCCCAACCCCACATCACAGAGCAATACAGAACAAGGGCAACTACCAGACAGGTTTTCTGAGAATGTTTCCAAAGAAAAGTCAACACTCCTCTCCAGATTGATCATTAGGTCACCACCCTTATGGTTATTTGTTTGTGTGTCACATGTCAAGGTGACAACACGGGTACTGACAACTGCCATTACAATAGCTACTACCCCCACATCCAACCCCCTCACCTAAGCAGGTCAGCGATGCAGCTCTCACAGAAGCGGTGGCCGCACTCCGTCTGCCGCGGCGTACACAGCACCAAGTGGCAGGACTCACAGCAGTACTTGGGCTCGGGCGGCATGACGAAGTGGTCTCGAAAGCCACCGCGCGGAGGGTGGAAGCACTGCTGCAGGACAATCTGCTGCTCCCGCCCGTCCACACTGCGGCCCGCTGACATGACCTGCACAAGATGCACATGTCACGCCCAGCTAGCGCGGCAAGCCGCTACCACACGCCAATGGCTTCAACAACAAGGAAGGGTTTATTTACATATTCATACGTGATCCCAAAGGCTACTGTTACTAATAGCAAATAGCAGGCTACTAGGCACCAGTCATGGTCATGCAAACTGGATGGCTTAGCTTTTTTGGGGGGGGAACATTCTGAAATGTCACACTGTTGCTTGAACGATAACCCTGCTGGCCAGAATTCATTCCTGCAGCATCCTAGAAAGTTACCAAGTCGATCACTGCTTGGTCTCTGCTTGTTTGATGAGCGATTGTATTGGATGGCTGGAAAGTCACCAGTGGCTGGCACAACTGATATCACTTAGCCATGCAAAAAGCACCACATTACACCCTCAAGCTATATAAAAAGGCAAACTGCATTCCAGTGGGATCGCCACATTGCAGTGCAGTATTTTCCAGAGTGAAGTAGAGCAAAATAACTAAAACTTCCTAAAACTACAGATCAAGGCCCCATCAAAAGCACTGTAGTGTTAAGGACCTCTTATATGACAGAGAGAGCTTTAAAGTGTGATACTCACTCTACAATTTAACAATGTTCATTGTGTTATGATGCTTTTGGAAAACCTGGCCTAGAACAGATCCCTTCTACAGTTTTTACCAGTAGACCGACATCTGTATTTTAACAATGTCCGTATAATTTAGTTTCATGTTGATGTTCATTTCAGTAACTATCTTAACACATACTTTTGTACAATTCTATTTCACCGTGTTGAGATTGTCTGCTTATCCGCTCTGGTCCTGGGGGGGTCATGCTTTTCCTGCTTACCTGACTTGACTCATGTCTCTCAGTGTTTCTCCTTCATAATCTGCCACAATCCTGTTAGAGCTCAGCACAGTTACAGGTTACAGTCAGTTCCTGCTGCATTTTCATATGGAAATGGCTGGTGATGCTGCGCCTCCACTTAAACCTTGGCCTTCTGTAGCCACATCAACAGCTCCTGCCCGGCAGCATGCGGCCTGGGAAACCCCTTCATAACAGACATAGCTCTCTGGCACTAATAATATCTCTCCCCTGAGCCAAGCTCCATGCTAACCACACATACGCACACATGAAGGTTCTGGCAAAGCCGCAGGCTCGGGTTCGGTTAACACTTAGCCACAGCTATGGCACTGGTGCAGTGCCGGTGCAGCGCCCCCTCTCTTCTATTGCTGCACAAAACTATCCCACAATTACAGCGTTCAATGGGCCAGTTTACATGAGTTCATATACAGCCCTGCGGGGAAATGGTGGGGAGAAAGACAATAGCCCCTGCATGTGGGCAAAAAGTGCTAACTGAGGACCGGCCCACACTAAGAATGGTCTACAGCTGTCAACAGCTCTGTATAAACGAAGAAGGAAAAGGAAATGACTTGTTTGCTTGTTTGTTGGAATTGCTTGCGCATTACTTTAAAAACTGAGCTTTTATCAAGACTGGACAGGCTGGATCATACCCTGGATGATTGGGAGAGTGTACTAGAATTCATATGTAACATTTTTCGGGAATCTGAAAAGGCGCATAACAGTAGCGACACTAACAAAAGGACTAGTGTCAATTTTACAGCAAACATACACAGTTTTAGTAAATTAAAAAAAAAAACACTTTTCTGCAAATACTGTACTCCAGTGATGCTAAAATTATATGCAGTTATGCTTTTGTAGCAGTCAAACTTATTGCTAACCCTCATAGTACTGTACTATGCATCACAGATACTGGACCTAGTAAATATGAGGTGAGCTTTCTGAATTTAACACCATAAAGCTGTCACCCAGGCTCTCTCACAATGCCAGCATCAGTGGTAGTTTAATTTAAACTAAGTGAATGTGAAAGCTCTCATTAAAATGAGCCCTAATCATCTTTTGATATACCACAGGGACTGTGCAGTCAAGCACAGGGTACATCAACTTAGCCAGACTGATGTAATGATTTTTCAGCCAGGAACACAGATGAGGCCAAGTTTTGATTTCGGCACTTTTTCACCAGATGTATTTGCATCTCTACGGTCATTCTCCTACTGTACTTAAAAATAAATAAATAAATAAATACATAAAAAATTTAAAAAATAATAAATTATAGAGCATGAGGTTTTTGTTTTTTTTGTTTTTTTTAAATCGAGCTTAAGTATTGAATCGTGTACTGTCTATGAAAGAGGGCACTCGAGCAAGAATGAGAACACATGAGATGCCATTCCTCTAAAACAAGGTCAATTTGACAATCAAAGCTTCCCAGGGAAGTTGGTACACTAGTGGCTGACCAATATGTGTAGTTCTCTAGGAACTTCCTGGAATATTTAAGGGGCATTTCCCATCTGCTAATAACATCCCTACATACCGATACACACAAAGAAGCAAACACACTAAAAAGGTAGCCCATAACCAGTTGTAAAAATTGGAAACCCTCATGCAATGCTATAAAAATGACAATTTCTCAACAACATACTTCAGAGTTATTAACCATAAGACTGCCTAAAATAAGCAGTGTAATTTACAAAATTACACAATAATGTAAATGCCAATTCTCTTTTACAGCCCAAAACCACATTTAGGCTTTTACACCAACCTTGTGGAACAGAGGTTATATGTAACAATGTAGTTTTGTTGTAAAAAAAAAAAAGGGGAGGGGGGGGTCAAAACAATGAAACATGCCTCAAAACTAGACAGGGTGAGAGCAAAACTTCAGATGCAGAGAGACAATTTACGCACCCTCGCACAAAGCTTCGCATCCAAGCCCTATAGAACCTAACACCAGAAGGAGCTGGCGGGCGATGCGTGTAACTCAATACAGCGAGTGTGTAAGTTCAGGACTGAGTGGCATCCAGGTAAGGAGGTTTCTTTGCACATGCTTGCCTGACTGAGAAATCATACCAAAAATGAAACAAAGTCTAAAGGGGAATAGCAGCCTATTCTCATCTGACCTTTCAGCAGAGGAGGAGATAGAATGTGACTGACACTGCTCATTAACGGGAAGAAAGGGCAAGGTTAAATGCTGACAGATGATAATGTGACTGTAAATATGATGAGGCAAAATCTGGTACCTACAGAAACACAGAAGAGTAGTAACAAAGGTATATCTGTTCTGATCTTTTGCTGACATACAGTCCAAAAAAAAAAAAAAAAAAAAAGTGTGTGCACTGTAGCATATCAGGGGGCCTTACCATGTTATTCCGAGAGTGAAACAGATGTTAAATTCAAATAGAATAGGTTCTGAAGTGAATCTGTGAAATAGTACCCAATCTTTCAAAATGACCATGTCATATTTTACAAATGTTGAATCTTTGAATTCAACAAAACACTATGATGATGCTTAACACTACGCTGTGTGTCATCATGGTTATTTCCCTCAGTGGCCCACAGGCCTCAACAGATTTCCTAGGTTAGGTAGGCTACCTAAAGCTCTGAGAAAAGCAAAATAGTGCATGCTAATGGCAGAGGAGGTGAGGTTGTTGTACTGTAGTTGTACTACATGCACAATTATAATAGTGGCATTTTTATGCAACATTATGCCCTGACTAAAATTTGGCTGGAAAATATAAGCATTCAGTCAGCAGTCTTTTTCTAAGTAGGTGATATTAGCAAATAAGTGTTTTCATGGTAGAGAAAGTTCTCATTCATAACCCAGGAAAAATAACCAGCTAGTCAATGATGTAGGCTTCCTTAGGACATTACTGGACACTGGAAGACACCGTTACACAGAGCATGTCCTAGCTAGCCAACTATGGTTCTGAGGACAGGATAGATTTAACCTAGCGATTTTGATGTCTTGATTATCCCACTAGCCAGGTGACTTAGCTAGTCCCTCTAAAACAAGATTTAGCTTTGATAGCCCATCTATAGAGGCACCTTGAGACGGCAGCTAGCTATACAGGTTTGTGGTAGACGAGTACATGCCTCCTATCACAGCCCGTTGGGTTTGCCTTGACACAGGTTGTTGCTAACCCTACCTTCTACTTACATATTAAGATAGCAATATTCACAAAATCCAACGTGTGATTTGCAGTACTTACATGAATCAGTTAGCAACGTCGTCCAAGATCCCAGCACTGTTTTTCTGAACAATGTAGCTAATAGATAGAGCCTTGGCGGATTGTCCACTCATGAAAGACACCAAGACTAGCTACAACGACTAATTTACACGGAGAAAGCTGTTTCTGTTGGTTTTCAAACCGGCAGAAACTGCCAAGTGATCAAATGTTTTCATTGTCGAATGTACAGTGTCAAAAATTGCGCAGCTCGAATATGGAAAAGGTAAAGACACCAGAGTAAGCCTTATACTGTTGATGTCAATTCTAGTAACTGGAAAGCCCCCTTGCTCTGACTTCCTCAGGAAATCCCCGTCATGAAAAACGTAGTAAATGGACGCCATTGAAGTCAGGAACATACAACCAGTAGATGGCGCAGCATCTACGTACATCCAGCACGTGTTTCAATGCGTCTTTAGTGGCTCCATATTTATAAAAATTGTTAAAATTATTTGCCAAATTTGCATGCCACGTATAAACTCTGTTCATTATCTCATAGGACACACAACGAGTATGTGTGTAACTCAAAGTAAGGTTATGAAAAATAACAAGTAACGGCAAAACCACAAAAAGACTATTAATGACAAAATTGGTTACAATTAGCTAATAGTAGGCCTTGGATATATTTATGCATATTATAGTGTCATTTCGAAAAGTGCATATTAATAAAAAGCAGAATATATTTACAATTAAGTTTAATTTCACAATTACAAGAATTATTACACCTGTGACGTCAGACCGGTTTTAGAACGGTACAGCAAAGGGTATAGGCCCAATTACGATTAAAAAGTGCAGGATTGTGTCGGTTCATGACTTGGTATTGAACACGACTTGCTTGAATGTTCTAACTCCATTCTAAAATACTCTGTATAAATACGTTGATTTAAAAAAAATTGTTCCTGTTGTTAACCGGATTAATTCAACTGAATGGTTAACTTGATAAATTCAATTGAATACCATTTAGTATCAATTAAAACATGCGTGCGCAACCTCCTCGGTCCATCATAGAAATATTTTTCGAATGTAATAAACTAAATAATTAAATTAATAAACATACGTTCAGACTACACACTACATTTACTCATTGGTCCACTTTCTTGAGAAAACCTGAGATCTACTGGCCTAATCATGCATCTTTTCAGAAGAGACCATTGCGGAACGTTTTTCCTTTTGCACAAAAACCTAATACTTGCATATTTAATACACTTTGCTTAAATACGCATACTCCTGCACATCATTTTTTTGCAATTTAAAATGGGTGCTTTACTTCCAAGTTACTGTAAAACAACATTAAGAAGTCTATTAATAGCATTGGCTCATAGAAGACAAAGAAGTGGTGTTTAACTATCAGAATCAGAATCGAGGAACAAAAGCACTGCATAGTCCTGATAACTTTGACTATTTTATTGTGTCTAATGTGCTGTATTAATTATATATTGGCAAAGCATGTAATGACATTAGCACGCACACACACCTTCCAACATACTTACTCTGGTACTAGTACAGTAAGAAAATAAATGCGAAAGCTGGAAATGAATTGACCTCAGAATTTATTTGACACTCTCTCTCTCTCTCTCGAGAGAGAGAGAGAGAGAGAGAGAGAGAGAGAGAGAGAGAGAGAGAGAGAGAGAGAGAGAGAGAGAGAGAGAGAGAGAGAGAGAGAGAGAGAGAGAGAGATCTGCAGTCCTTTACGGTTTTACTATAATATGGAAACTGACATCCACTGTTGCCCTCTTGCGTCTCATTTTACTGGAGTCTATGCTGTCAAAGTTGGGCCTAGACTGCCATAATTATTGCCCATGCATGCAAGACAGCACTTGGTACACATTAAAAAAAAAATTTAAGGAAAACACACCAAGAAAGCCTATAAACCACAGCACTTCCAACACCAGGAGCCAGTACTTGGTCAACAGCCCTTGTTATAAAACCACCATAAACACAAAATCCCATATATGTCTTTCTCCATATTCACACATCCTCACCACCTTATGCAATGGTCCATTATCAAGCATGTATCTTAATGCATTACATATGAAATTCAATTAAAACAATCTTTATTGAATGAGATCTAGGTGACTATATTTATAAATGGGTACAATAAAAAATTCTATTTAAAATCTTGCAATTTGTCTTCAATGACAGAACATCTTAAAGGGACAATTCAAGATTTATACCCATACACGTCTTCTCGTATTCTTTTGATCAAGTCACTTGGTACCACTCGTTTTGAAATCTTCCAGAGGACCCATTCAGCAGTCCAGGACCCAAACTCACATTTGCACTCAACATTCTACAACCCCAAGACAACATAGATCTCCTAATGATATGTAAGAAAGTAGACAGTAAAAACTGTCATGTCTTGTGTCTGGCTTACTTACAAAGAGCACCCAGTTGCTTTTGAAACACAGTCCACTGTACTATATGTGAGCCAGTTCACTAGTTCAATCAATCAATGACAGTTGAACTCGAGTAACTTGAAATTGAAACTACTGTCAACATAAAGAGCTCATTCTCACCGATAACCCAAATGACTACATGGACCTCAAAATAACCAAGGCTATTCTTTCAACCTTCAAGTAACTTATAAAAATGTGTATATGTGTCAAAATCCACACTATAATATACAAACTTAATTTTTTTTTTAGAAAGTTTGCCATTTTCTTGAAGCTACACTGTAAGCAAATAAATAGACTCAGAGATTAACTCATGATAGAACAACTGACAGAAGTCACCTAAAACCACAAGACACTAAATATGATTACTTTATAAGCTCATAAGGAAGAGGGGGGGGGGGAGATTTTGATGCACTGTGAAATACACTCAGGTATTTTCTCACATGAACTATTCACAAAGATGAAGCAAAGCTTGGTGAACCTGGGATGTTTGAGTGTGTATCCTTGACAAGATCATAAAATCCAGCCATCCGCAACATTTATAGCATTTGCTGCACCACGCATGATTTTGACCTGGTGGACAGCCAACTTCATATTTGTGCTGGCAGTGACAGAACATAAAAAGTGAAACAATTCTTATTCTTCAATCACGCCCAGTGAGGTTTGTGTCTCCATCTTGGGCGGGGAAATTTGGCTGAGGTCAGGGGAGCAGGGGTCAAATTGGTATGAAGCGACTACACTTGTGTTGGGCAACTGCAAAGGCCCTGGTGCCTCTTCAGCACAGCAGTAACATCAACTGGATTGCGTTTAGGTTAGGAGCCATCACCTGACCATCGCATCGCCACTCAAGAGGCTGAGTGAGTCTGTGGTTCTGTAGCTGCAAGTTCCTGAAAAAGAGAATATAGAAAAATGTAAAACTGCCAGTTCCTCTGATGAAAGACATGCCACCTAAATTTTGGGGTTTGGTTCTTGTGTTTCAGATGGATGGCTGTTGGTGGAAACTGCTAAGAGCCATTAGCAATAGCATGAGCAATTTGCTGTCATGATGTAAGACCTTCAGACCTCCTTTGGGTCGTCTGGTGGTACTGGGGTGGTGGTGCCCTCCTCAGATGACACCTCCATCTTATCCTCCTCTGAGCTTTTAGAGCCCTCCACACCGTGCTCAGCCTCCCACTCCTGTAGCACCTCATCCAGGTTAAAGCGGCGCCGGTAGTTCACAAAGAAGTTCTTCACCTGCACCACAGACTTGTTGCCAATTACATCAGAAATGGCCTGGAAATCCCTTCCGTATTTCCTTATAGCTGACAGAAGGAAAAGAGAGAAGAAAAATATTTAATCCAAAAATGCTAAAATTCCAAAACAAACAACAACAAAAAACACAGATGACTTGATAGCATAAAGGAAATATAATCATGTTAACTGACCCTGACTAGTTTTTACTATTATCCTAAGTAGAATATTTAAAGCCCTGTGGTTTCTTTCTAATTAGGTTATTCTTTCTCTTATGGGCACACTGTCTACATA
The DNA here is from genome assembly GCF_041902795.1 of Electrophorus electricus. Classification (NCBI taxonomy): domain Eukaryota; kingdom Metazoa; phylum Chordata; class Actinopteri; order Gymnotiformes; family Gymnotidae; genus Electrophorus; species Electrophorus electricus. The sequence goes on along the minus strand of NC_137506.1, from coordinate 25,267,922 downwards.
TACAAAGTGCGGCCTATGAATACTGCTACTAAGTCCATTAAATGACCAATTTATTTTCAGAATTTCTACCCTTCAAATGTAAAATGGGAGGTACTAATTTTGAGTAAAGCTTACCCAAGTTTTGCATAGGCTGATATTAATTACTCAAGCGTAGGTCAATGCTAGGCTGTTATTGCAGTATAGTCTATACAATTTTTCACTGATCATGGCTCTAGTTGTTTATGTCCAAGTCTACAGTGACATTTTCATCTTGACATAAAAAATAACCTATCATTCCTTCAGCACATGCATACAGGGCTTATCTGATATAGAAAATTCAGAATTATTGCCCAAATCCTCATTGATGTTTTTACATGTTGTATGATTTTATGATTTCAACTGTACCAGCTTTCACCATTACATTAAATCCTCGAGTAGCACAGCAGACAGAGTCTGTGACAGTGCGCTGTCAATCATGCACACTCAATGGAATATTAGAACCATGCAAAGACCTTCTCAGCTAGAGGTGACAAGCCAATATGGTTGGTGTTGTGCATTGTTTTATATTAATGCTATTAGGTATTTTTATTGAAAATTTTGCATTATGCAGAATTTTTACAATATGTTCCCAGGGTGTTTAAAAAACATTTGTTCTGATCTGAAAGTATCATATTTGTGAACAGTCAAATGCCCTGCTATTATGTTCAGTTTCAAAACACCTTGTACTGCAAAAAGCTGCTCCTCTGTAGTCCAGCGTGTGTTGAACTTCTGATTCACCTATAAAAAACAATGAACTTATATCACACAGAGGAACTCATCAGTATACAGAAAACAAAACAATATTAGCAGAATCAGAATACTTAATTACAGTAAATTAGCATACACTTCATTTTTTATTCTGCATCTTCTATTCCTTTTTGGATCCTAGTGAGCAACAGGGGAACACGACAACTGAGTCTTAATGCCATAACTGGACTGCGTGATTACCTCAGAAGGTCTGAACTCCTCCACTCCTGTATCCAGTGCCTCTCTCAGGGAACTGTTATTCTGTTTGATGCTCTGGATCTGTAGAGAAGTTTCACAGGTGTATTATTACAACTATTTAACAACTTAACTACGTTAGATAAAGTTGTTAAAAAAAATCTGTGCCAAAAAACTGACTACATCAAAACAAAAACTGACAAATAGCTTTAAAGAAAACTCCAACCTGTCGTTTAACGGCGATGAGCTCCATGTCCAGCTGCCTCAAGACACTGACTGCGGCCGGGCCGCTGCTCGACATAGCTGCCACGTCACCCTGGCTTAGGTGCATGCCTTTGGGTGGCTTCCTTTTCGCTCTATGTAGGTTCCTCCCAGTCAGACCCTGCACCTCTTTCTTAACATGCGTTGGCTTGTCTACAAGGCCTACCGGCTGAAAAGGGGTCCAGAATAATACACAATAAAATTGTCTCAGTTTGTGCCCTCCTTAACTTAAAAGATGTACAATTGCTCATCAGGGAAGACACCAGGGGAAGGCAGTCAAGGAGCCAAAATGTGTGAAATACTAGCAAGCACCAATCCAGCACAACCATTTGCCAAATTGTTCTCCACACCTGCTTTAGTCTCATTTATTCAGTTAAAAAACAGCCTTTGACCTGATCTTCAGCAAAGGCTGAGAGGGAGGCTTGGTGAGCCAGAGCATCAGACCTACCATCACATCAGTATTTGCTAAGCATCTCAGTACTGCCCCTCTCTCATTCAGGCTATAAACTATTCTCCTAGCAGGAAAATATTTATATCATTAATTGAAAATATGCAAACTTAGTACCATCAGCACCTCGTATAGACAAATTTACTTTAACTAACTACAATTTAAATTTACCTCTTTTTTCTCCTCCTTGGTCAGTTCACACTCTGGGTCACCAGGAGAGTTACAGTTCGTCTCATCTCCATCTTCATCACTAGAAACAAACAGCAAATACTGTTACAGCTTCAACAGGCAATTGTCACTACATAGATTTTCAATGATAAGATAACACCTGTGTGACAAAGGTTTGAAAACTAGCAATGTGGTGCAAAATTTTTAAAAAACAAAGCACCAGCCATTTTTAATTATTAAAGAAAATAGAATTCACATAAATCCAGTGACCTCCATCGCAGTGATACTAATTGGTGGAATTTTCTGAAATGTCTGACCTCTCCTCACGATCTCGCTTCTGTTTGCGGGCATGCCGATCCATCACACTAGTTTTGCTGCGTGTTTTCTTCCATGAGTAATAGAATCTAACCAGGCTCGCAATAGACTTGTCTGGAAGCTGCGTAAAAAACAAAAATAAATAAATAAAACAATTTAGACTTCAACATGTCTGACAGGATCCCTGAGCATGTTACTCCTACTCACAGAGTTGAATGCATATTTTACCCAAAAGATGCTATCTAGACTAACAATGAAAGCTGTTAATTGAAAGTCAGTGGGTACTACTCAGCATGATTTCATTTTCTTAGTGCCAATAGTTGCTAGCATTTTTAGCATGTTAGCATTTTTATTTTAAAAGATATGTACTGGTGTGTATATATAGGTAGCCAAAATTGTAGAAGTACAAGATTTCCAGGGAAGCTGTATATTTTGATCAGAGTTCCTATATCAGCTGAGCAAGCAAAGTGCTTCTGAGGTTCTATGAACTGAAACCAGTTTGTTTTATGTTATTTATATTTTTATAAAATATATTGCTATCACCTCCTAGAGGCACACCTTGTGTATTTCACTGCAATTTTGACTCATGTATAACATACACAATCATGCAAGCAGTCATATAAACTCAGTTGTGTGGCAACTCCCAATACATTTTCAGCATGAGAGCAAACATCTGTTATGTGAATTTCAGCATATCCCCTGGCAGGCTAGCACTAAAGAACATGATGCAACTTCATTTTCTGGTTATGTGCAGTGCTACAGTGCTTCCTGGTGGCTCACCATCTGTTGAATGCGGTGGAAGGTCTTTCCATGAAAGCTAAAACCCTGTTCAAATAGCACTTTGTCCTCCACTGTCCACTCATCTGGAAAAGGGGTGAAGTTGGGCAGGTCTGCCAAAGACTTCTCTATGTTGTGTTTGTGCCAGAACAGCATGCCCAATGCCTATTAAGCAGAAAGAGTACCAGAGTATACCTTTGGACAGGTACATTTATTGATGAACTCAAATCAGGTATAGAGAAAATATTCATCTGGCAAAAAAAATCTAAAAGAAAACAATTTCCACATTAATCTGAATTGACCAATGCATTAATATTATTTTACCTGCTCCATATTGTATCCATGTTTCTCTTTGGCTATTGAAATATACTCATCCACTAAAAGAAAAAAAAACAATAATAAAAGGGTAAACAACCAACCATAAAAGCAATGAGAATGTCAACATGGTTTAAAAACATTTCCCACCATTTCACATACTCCAGGAAATCATAGGCTTGTACAATAACACTCATTAATATAAACTATAAAAGCAGAAGTGTAGATAATTCATTGAATTCTGTTCAGCAAGACAAGCATAACACAACCATATATGTAAATATATGTAAATTGTACAAAAGATGGCCCCATCTGATATATCGGAAATATAGTTCAATATAAGCACCCAACTCACATTTTGCCTCTGCCAGGTTCTGGCTGGGAATCCACACCAGCATTCCCAAATTCTCCCTCTCTTGGCTGGCCTTTGCTACTTCTAATGAGAAAGCAAGAATTACTTACACTAAACCCAAGAAAATTAATCCAGCATTTCCTACAACCCTTGCTTATTCCTGCTAAGGCCACAATGAACCAGGACATGATGAACTCTTGAGCGAGGCCATGTTTCATGCCTTGACCAAGGACAAGACAAAGACAGAGGAACATCAAGTAACTTGCAGCCTTCTGGTACTCATTTAACATGCATTGCCCTTTGTGGCAATTGGAATTTGTTTCAATGTACTTTAAACAAACAGATATGTCCTTACTAAATAAAAAGTCTTTTAATTAACATGTACTCATTTTCACTCATTGTGGACGTATGCGCCGCAGTCGGGCTTCTCAATAAGATAGCATTCTCACATAACCATATTATTACATACTACAGCGTTCTGAAGACAATTTCTGTCGTTATTCTCACGAGTTAATCATCTGCGCGACAATACAGACACCTAATAACTATTATGCATGTTAAATTTAAAACAACTAAACGAATAAATAATATACTCTGTATGCTGATGCAGTTATGATCCAACTAAAGAAACTATCTAAACAACGGCGTGTGTTTGAGGCTACTACGCTCTGTAACCTGTTCCATCATTAGACTCTGTAAGATTTAAATTCCACGCACCAGGGTCATAATCTGGAACGACTGCCTGATACTGCGGACCCACTCGCATCCCACCTGCGGCTTGTAACAAGTAAAAAGGACAATCAGGCATACAAACTATTACAAACAAAAGTGTATGAACTTATCGTGATAGACCGAGGCTACCATCACGCCTTACCATGGTCGTCATCACTTGAGGAACCCGAACTTCCTTCCTCCCATGAATTGTTACTGTTCCCGTTTGAAGTAAAACTTTTGGTTGGGTTATTCACCGAGTTTCTGCCTCTTCTCTTACCGGTTATTTCGGTGCTGCTCTTTTCTAACATAGCAGGCATCTCGAAAAAGGCACGCCGAACAGCCAAGGAACTTTAGCTAGCTAACTACAGATCACACAGCTTGCTAGCTAGCAAGCGAGCGAGCGAGCTATCTAAGCCAGCCACTGTTTGCTAACGTTGCTGGCCACAGATGAAACCCGTACACTGGTGGTGGCTAATTTGCAGCTAACTAACGAGGTGGCTCACAACGGCCTCCACTACAGAAAACTCGAACTGTGAATGTCAAATCACAAATGGTCAAGTTTCTTCAAACTAAGCTCAAAACAAGTGAAGGCTAACTAAAACGGCTGGCAAATCAGATTTTGTTATTTTGCAAGCAGTTAGCTATACCAAGCAAGCTAAATTAGCATCTTACCCGGAATGGTGCGAAGCTGAAGTAAATGGATTAGCCAGCTAGCTGGCTAGCTAACTGTTAGCGCTCCCTAACGTTACACACAAGAGCACTGATAACCTAGCTAGCTAGCCTGCTAACAAAATACCATTCGCTAACGTTAGTTTTTATTTTACATATTTCTGCACAATATCAATAAACGATTACTTCCGTTCAGAACAGACGTTAAAGTCTCGGCAAAATAGCGATTTGCCATTAAACACAACTCTACACAACTATGACCCGCTTCATCAAATGCAACTGGGAACTTATCTCCACTTCAACTTCCACTGAGGGCCCAAGCTGTTTCAACGATGAATGGGTTACACGTCCACGTTTAATTCCTGAGTGAGACGTGAGGGGGGATGGAGACTGAACGCTGTGTCTAAGACAAGGGAGAACACGGCAGGTTGCCAGTAACGTACAAGTTATGCTATAGCTTTGTGAATAACTTCCAGTTGAAAATCAGAAGTGATGGAATTGTATCATTGTATCCACACACAACTATCTTCTAAGGATTCCAAAGTAAAAAATAACACTAAAATATATTTTTTAAGTGCATTATCACTCCCAAATAGAAAAGGTATTACGGAAAGATTAAACTAATAATAAAAACAAGAGTATTTTAACATTCAGTGACCCTGCTCAATAGCCTCACTACTAGCGAACACAATGAACTGTAAAATGCGTTATAGTCCCTTTGTATTTTTATGCCCGAGAAATACTAAAACCAGGCCCATTTTTAACGCAAAACGAATCTTTAACCTGTTGTGTTCAGGTTTTGTACAATTTATGTAAAAAAAAAAGATCAGTTCTCTTTGTTTTTGTTTCTGTTTACGTAACCATTCAGGACCTCCAAGTCATTAAATCTTTGTACATTTTTAAGTAGCCTACGGATTTTCCACATATATATATATATATATATATATATATATATATATATATATATATATATATATATATATATATATATATATATTATATTTCAGTGCAACAACAGATTTTTGGTGTTTATTCTGATGGTTACAATTCTTATGTGAAGTGCTATAAAGAGTGTAGTGTGCTGTTTGAGTGCCCATGGTTCTACAAAAAGACACTTATAATCAAATTGACAATCAAAATTCTTAATTTTGACCAATGAGAAATAACTGTTTCGACTATTTAAGATGTTGTAGTCTAATTGGTTGTACCTCAAAAAAATCATTTAATAAAACTGTAATATCGTTAATACTTATATGGGCATTTGCAGCAAGTTACTCTGTTAGAAAACTGAACTAGTCCTGTGACTACTGTATCACGTTAGGAACAAACTTTAGCCTACCTAACTGAAATAAGAGCAGTTGTTTGAATATAAATCAAATTCAGTATGCAGTACTAAAATATATGGCAAATACTGTCTTTCCGGGTTCTTTGTGCTGCCATCAAAGGCATAATTTTCGCCATCTGAAGCAGGATTACAGAATCTTCAGAATGTCTTCTACATCGTGTTTTAATCTACTATCTTTATGGATTGGATCGAAATTAATCTGGGTTAACACAGGTTTTAAAATTCAGTTGAAAATATAATAAAAGAGTATAAGTATTACTGGTAGCTCAGCCGTCTGCATAACTGTGGCACAAGGGATCATAGGTTTGAGGCCAGGTGATGGCTACTGCCCTTAAACAAGGGTCTTCTCACTAAGTTGCTTCCAAGTTGCCTTTCCCGAATTAGATAGATGCAAGGGTAGCATATATGTTACATATACAAAATGTAAGTATACTAACATTTTAACTCGGCATAAACCATTAAACAAAAGCTATTTATACTTATTAATAGGTATTTAAAAGTACAATAGTCCCTCTCGTGGGATCGTCGACCGTTTGTTGTCTTGCAAAATATTTTCGCTTTCACTTTCAGTAGAATTCGGGAAAAGCAAAACTTGTTGTCTACGAGATTTTTAAATGTCAGAAATGAATTGATATTAAATGCTTATACACTAGGTGTCGTGGTTAAGCTTTAACGTCCGTTAATACGGGTTTATATAATAATGGTGCCCGCAGCGTAGTATTGACCAATATTGTTGAGGTAAGTTGTACTACTCTTTTTACTCTAGGTATTAGTTCAATAGAATGTAAAACATCTTATTATGTCTTATGTATGGAAGAACGTAACAGAAGATTTCAGCTTTTTAAGATCATCAAATATGGGTTTGACAAAAGAAATTTATGAACATATACTTATCTTAAATTAGATAGCCCAGATTGTTATTAATCACTTGCTATTAATAACAAACGGGAGTTAAAAATCGCAGCAGTCTGTCTATTTGTCTGGTTAAACACTGTACCCAGCAGTGTTCAGACTGTGGAATATTATGTAACCTGTGCTGGTGACCCGCCACTATGCGTCCTCCACTGACATGTTCTGAGTGTACTATATGCAGCAGGGTCACTTGATAGCAACGATGATGCACCAAATAGATCAAGACCGTCGCTCGCCGGTGGTGCTGCAAACAAATAAGGAAAGGTTAGAGACATTTTAGACCCTTGCGACGTTACGTCTGCATCGTTGTAAGTGCTCGTGGCCAATGAGATATATCGTGGCTTAGTGCGCAAACCAACGAGGGTTGTCCGTAGGGGAGTTCCACAGTGATCACACATCACTGGAATATATAAACTGTCGATTGGTGTGTAGTAGGGTTTGACGGCGGACAACACTACCATCGTAGTAAATAACCCTTTTTTTCTTATCGAAAAAATATATATTTACATTTACATTGATGAATCTGTTTAAACTAAGTTGTCGTTCTGGCAACTTGGTAAATGACTGTAGCCAACGATATTTGTCAGGATATACAAAATATAGCAAACTATTGTGCAACAGTAATTTAGGCTATCTACAGTATCTACTGAAACATTTTTGATGTTTCATGGTTATACTTTCAGACTGCACTGAAAGCCAGACTGTGTATTTACCAAAAAGATCTGAATTTCACACAAAACTTTATTACAGAAAAACAGTGGAATTTAGAGAAGACCGACAGAAAAAATAACAATGCCTTTGGATCTGGGAATGTATGAAAGTAATACGGATTATAAATCTGAAAAGCAATGCCAAAGAACCTCCTTTGCGTTCTACCAGGCTGTGCGTGACTTGTTACCGGTGTGGATCCTAGAGGACATGAGGACAATGGAGGTGTTCCATTGGGAAGACGACGGGCGGGCGTGTGCGTTCTCTCCGTCGGAAGCACTGCTGTACGCGTTGGTCCATGACCACCAGCAGTACGCGCGATACCTGCTCAACAGATTCTCTGTTCGCGCGTTGGAGATGCCGAGCAGAAGTTTTTGTTGCTGTCAGGCATCCACAACACCACACCTTACAATTGCCATCCGCTACAATCGGACACATATCCTGAAAATGATCATGGACTCCGTGAAAGACTTCACAGACAACGATAAATACTTGTACATAAATCGCCAAGGATGCGTCCACACTGACGGCAGCAAGACCGCGTTGCATCTCGCGTGTGATTTGGTTCGCCCAGAGTGTTTGATATTGTTGCTAGGACATGGAGCGTGCCCTTACGTGACAGACGGGGCTGGAAACACCCCTTTGGACTGTCTCCTAAACCAGATCGGCCAGAGCGACTTTGACACGCGGACCAAACACGTCTGTCTCGGCTACCTCATTTTATTCATGCCGACATTTCGCTTCCAAATGAAGAGGCAACTCCAGGACGACGCCGTACTCTGGAAGCGCCTTATTGGGGAGCAAGCGTTCCAGTGGCTCTCCGGGCAAACTCCTCAATCTCTTTTTGTTAAGTCGATGCAGAAACTGATTCAGTCCATTTCCAATGAACAACTGGACTCTCTACCTGACTTCCTCAGACCACCCGACTTTAGACTACACTAAGCTTAAGTGCAAATTGGACAATTGATGCGCACTGCTTGACAGATGAAAATTAAAGACTGCTAGCATACAGGAGAAAAGCACTGTAAAAAGGCCTGATTCTTTATGTTTTATAATAGAATATCACCAATGCCATGAAATGTCTGAAAGTTTTGAAATGTCTTAAAATATCAGATTGAAATGATTAAAATTATATTTTTTTTTCCAAAAAGTTATTTTTGAATGCTCAAAGTAATCAAAAGGTTTTTCTAAAGGTCACATGCTGCACTTTCAATTTGCAATCAGCTCATATTTTGAAACCAATCAGCACATTATCAACTCATATTTTAGAAAAGGAACAAACAAACAAAAAAGCACATTTCTGAAAATACCCATGCAGCTTTCACTTTTCAATGACTTAGGCACAGTGTACCTGTGTACCTGAATGAGGCAAAGGCATTTTTTTGGAAACATTTTTAATTTTGGAAATTTGAATGCATGAAGTAAAGATAGCTGGGATTAATGTATGGTTAATGTTAACTCCCAAAGTACATAGCCAAAACATCTCTAGTCTGTGGTGAGTCTAGCAATGCCTACCATCTTACCTTCACCACCAGACTGATAGTCAGAATAGAAGAGGGTAAGTACTCAGTCCCTTCTGGGGCAGGGTGGCTCTAGAGGGACCTACATTAAAGATAGAACTTCACATGGAAAAGTAAAATGACTGTGGGGGAAAAGAACAACGACCAGCACAGCATTGGTGAGACTAATTGCACAATGATATTTCTAAGTTGTCTAGTCAAAAATCTAAAGCGGAACTACATAGACAAGTCACAAAGTTAGACACTGGGAGAAAAAAAGGATAAAATAATATCAAAAGCCAGACCATTATTGTTGTCTCATATTAAATGATCAAAGATACACTTATTCATTATCAAGTTGCATTCTCTATATGAAGTTGCATGAAAAATGCTTATCCAGAATGAAAGCTTCTATCAACCATTTTTATCAACCATGAAATATGGCATAGAATAAGACTGTCTGAACAGCACTAAACAGTCTACTAAGAAAGTGAACCAAATTACAGTCACAGAACATCTGAAAATGCACATCCCCATTCTTCTCCCCATTCTTCCTGTCATTCATGTGATCAAATGTGATATCTGAAAACAGCAGGTGCATGAATATCTACACAGGTATGTCATATAGTTCCTGTTCACATGGGATTAAAGTTACTGGGCTTCTCATCAACTTTACCAATCATGATAATTTACTTTGGCTTTTTTATGATGTCTTTGGTAAACATTGGTGAGCACAAAATATACAGATGTAAAAAATACTGATTTTTTAAATAGTTGTGGACATTATTTTGGTATCTTTTTCTTGGAGGACCTAAACCTATGGAATTTGCCAAAATACTTATATTACACTATTATTCATACTTATTATAGTTTACTGAGTTGTCAGAATAGCAAAATGTCACGATAATGCTGTGATAAATGACTAATGTCAATACAAATAATTAATAGAATCCCCAGTAATTTTACTCCTGTATCAACAGAGCCTTAGCTTGAGCAGTCTCCTTTTGGCTTTGTAATCACACCAAAGGCTTTAGTGAGTGAATTGATTTATTTGTTTTACTTGCAAACTTACTTATTGTAAACTTATTTAGCTAGGCAGCCCCGCTGAGCACCATGGTAACATCTGTTATTTACAGGCTAGGATCATTACTTTACTGAATTCAGAACATCAACTTCCAGGACATAAACAAGGCCTCTTATGCTGTTTTTTAATCTAATTTAATTTAATTTAAAGCCATTCTCTGATAGCTATTAATTGATTCTGTTTAGCAAAACCTTAATTTAAAAAAATGACACCATGCACTTTTAATGTAAACAGAAAATGCATCTTTTTTCATTTAATGAGTTGAGTCTCGAACTGTCCTTGTAAATTTTCTATTATCGTAGAAATTACAGTATGTAATGCTATTCTGATTAACATGGAGTTAAGAGACCATGCTCTGTATATGACACAAGTGCAACATATGTGCCAAACACTAACATCATTTAACTTACATCAAGTATTCAACCAGTGTTATTTATAAACAACTTTCCACTTTCTTCAGTGTCCTTTCACAAACTTTCAGTCTTGTTTTGTCATATACATCAGGTGAAAACCATATATCACTTTATAAACTTCTCAGACAAAGCTTTTTTTGCTTATTTATCTGATGCACTTAATAAATATAGTCCCAGGTTGTGACAGATACTATCTAAATACAATAGATACTAATCAGAGCTATATTCATATTAAGTTTCTTAGTGCATTTGGTTACTGACCAGGCCTCTTCAAAACCATAAATTAATTGATCCTGCAAGTTTACATAAAAAATGATAAATTGAGGTTTGGTTAAAACAGGTTAATAAAACAAATATTCTAGTCGCAAGTTGTACTGAGACAGTAAATAAAATGACCCTGTTAAGACCGTCTTGCAAACCCCAACTGTCAGAAGTTCTAATACAGAATAGTGCAGTGTCAGTCAGTCCTCTTTTGCTTCTGTACACAGGTTAAAAACAAAACAAATAAAGTGCCCACTAGTAAACTAATAGAACTTTTTTTTAACACATGAACAAGTACCAGCAAATTGTTTCAGTTAAAGGCTCTAAATGACCTCCCACTCCTCCTCGAGCTCCTCCCCGCTGAGAGAACCAGTGTTGCCATGGTTTTTGCCGGTGTTGTGTGGCAGGGTCTTAGTAAGCCGCTGAGTAAGAGCACCAGCTGGAGTAACTGCCCAAAGCTCATCCATTGGAGTCACTGCAAGAAAACAGCACCATGCCAGCTCAGTTAAGCATGGGAAATGTGCTGTCTTACAGGACAAGATGATTAGCAGCCATTCTAAATGGCCTTGGAGCACTCAACAGTGCTAAAATTGCTGAATGTAAAGAAAAAACAGTAGACAGTGTTTGGTATCTAAGTTTATGTCCTCAACTAACATAGATGCATAGAAACTAGCATAGGAACATTTACATTTTTATCAGAGTAGTATTTTTATTACCTGCAAGCCAATTGATCAGACCTGGTACCTTCTTCCAGTAATCACCGGCTGGATTCTTATCCGAGATTCCATATCGGCGGGCCACCTCACCATTAGAGCAGCGCACCCAGACAGTTCTGCTGCTCAGCACCAGCTGACTGGCCTGGAGCCCTGAGGTACAAGTAATTGGTAACTGTTCGCAACATTGGTTTTCTTAGGTTTATACCTAGTTCTCTTTTAAACGTAGTACAGAACCTGTCGGATCACAGCCCAGCAACCTATGCCGGAAGTCACAATGGCATTCCAACTAAACTCAGAATTCAGGTTGCACAGTCATAGCTAACAATCTCATTTTAGGCAGCAAAGGCATACCAGGCAATAACACACTGTAGCACATTAAACTGCATAGAGTGCAGGAAACTTGTAACGACATCATGTCAGTGGGAAAGAAGAAACAAGGTAGAACTGAGAAGGTAAAAACCCAATAAAAGGACATAATGAGGGCATACCCGGGATGTGCTCCCAGGCCGTTCCCACTGGCATCTCCTCAGTAATGCCGGTGCGCACATGCACACAGCCCCGGCTGTCTAGGGCCCACAACATCCGGTCATTAGGACTTGTGTGAACCACCACCAAGTGCACGCCCAGAGGCTGTTCGGGGAAAACCAACAAAGAAGGCTTCATTTCAGCTTGCTTCTGAAAGCTTGTGTCAGTGCTCATTTAAAACAAGGAGTATTGTAAATCAGCTTAGAATAAACCACTGCATTTTGTTCTTCTTATTATTATTATAGCAAACCTGCATCTATTTAGGTTTGGCTTTGGAAAGCTAATTTAGTGATGGGATTAAAGCTTGTGAAATAGAGGAGTTCCTCATATCAACTGCTACCAATGACCTGGAGACAAATTGTCAATGAGTTAGTCATTCAGTTAGTCATTGTCTCTCAACAATGATACAGCAGTGTCGTGGCACCAGTCTACATGTGTTGACATGCCACATGTTATACTGAGCAGAGGGAGGAGGAGAGATGAGCCCATGAACCTGCTCCGGCGGCTCAATGCAGATCCAAGCTGGAAGCATCATGCTGGGGTTCAGAGGCTGCGTTCCCACCCGGAAATAAACCATTCCATTAGCATCACATGCCCAGACATTCTGGCTGCCGCAGGAAAAACTCCGAAGCCTCACGTGACCTATGCACATGAGAGACAGAGAGCGAGAACATAGGATTAGTTGGTCAATGGAGTACAATATAAAATATTTTGCTCCTGAATTGATTCTATATACAGAACTAAAAATTAAACATGTAAAGCAATTTTTTAGCCTGAAGTGGTTGGTAGAATGCCTCCACACCTTAAAAACAAGGTCAAACAGCACCAATGTGGTATGTTCACATTTTATGTTGGGTATAGGTTGTGTGCAATTTTGATGGTGAATTTGGAGATTTTACATATTTGCCAAACAAAACACCAGTAAACATGCACACAACAGTGAAATCTCTGAAGTGATATGTTCAATGAAAGGTCTGACTGCAGGCAATATACTCACTTGTGTTGTTAACATTACACAAATCACTGCCAAGTCCACCTTCCCTGAAACTCTGCAATAAGGCTGAAGCATCAAAATTACTTAAAACCCATTTAATGCTTTCCTCTGTAGGCCTCCAATGGCTTTCGTAGCTGTGTAATACTGTGTAATAACTGAATGATTTAATAGGAGTTGAGTCTGGTTGGTTTGGTTTCATGTGTCTGGATACTTCTGATGTGACTCAGGCTCAATCTAACAGTTGGAACACCCAGAACACATTGTGTTGGGGAGTTTCAATCAAAAACTGATAGTGACACTGCTGATTATATGTTGAACAGAAAGTACATGGTATCATATGACGACAGTGTGACGACAATCAATACTGTCTCTACCAAAGGCAGCTCAAGCATCTCATGAACAAAGGAACAGAGATATGCTTGAGTGTTCTGTGATTGGGACTGTGTTCTGGACATCTGAGACATGCCACTGTGGGGTTAGGGTTAATACTGCTTCCCTGATACTACCACATCATCACATTTGGTCCTAGCATTTTTACATTCTTCACCATGGCCAGCAGACCCATGGCTCACATTCTTCACCGTGGCCAGCAGACTCGTGGCAAGTCTAGATTTAAACATTATCTACCAGATCAATAAGACGTAGAGCAATCTAGTGTAAACACTTCTTGAATAAGCAGCAGGGATGTCATCAGCCTTGTGGCCTTGGACCTTTGACCTATAATTGTTTTTCTCCACAGTGATGTTTATGAGTTGAGAGAACAAGTAAATAACTTCACAGGATTAGTCAATTTATACCTAAATGATTTTCTTCAGGAAATCTCAGTGTTCAGAATGAACTAATTTAAATGATTAAATCAGTTCATGTTTTTAAACTTCCATAAAGAGTATTTACTACAACAATTACAATCACAAAAATACTTTAATAAGCTATTTTGAAATTCTCCAATAGTCTTGAGCAGTTCTTGGCATATATTTTTAAAAGTATGGAAAACACTATGTGCCATGATGGCCTGTGTGCATTCTAAAAATGAGCCTGCACCCTTGAGCTGTTCCAGCACATCTCATATTTCAGTCCCGCTACACATCCACACTGTCCAAAACAGGCAAGGATTCAGCTGCCACCATCACATGACACTGGCTATTTGTACCCTACCTACTTTCACAACACCCCCCCACTACAAGAGTAACCCAAGCTCCATAAACACACACTGAACACTGTATGCCACAAGGAAACTGTAGTTTAAGATCTCCATTTTCCTCAGATTCTTCTTCTCAGCTGTGATCGGTGGTCTTCAAGTTCTTTAGGGATCGTCATCTACCGAGATAGCTAACCTGTTAGGTTTATAATGAGTGTGGACTGGGACAAATTTAAACTGCATTTTAGTATAATACATTCCCATGGACCTTGGAGCTTGAAGGGCTTGTTTCTTACAGATGAAACCTAGATTTCAGGCTAAACTGAAATGCAAACGGTGCTTTACCCCTTAACACATGGCATTATCAGGATCTGGGAACCTAGTCTTTGAAGTGGTGTTCGCAGTGTTCAGGAAGCACAAAATGTCATAGGTATGACCCCACCTGATGTCTACTGGAAATCGCTGAAGCTTAAGAAGCTTGCTGCTGGTGGTGAGGTGGGTGTTCCTGAAGCTGGCTAATTAAAAACAATCCCGTCAAGCAAAGAAATCATGAATAACTACGTTTCAATGCATAATTATGGAAGCTCCAAAAAATAGTGCATTCCATTTGTCTAATTCTTGGTATTGTGTCAATTCAATATTTAGGAGATCTTTAGGAGACAACAGCAGAAGTGCTTCTCTCTTTCTCTACTTGAATCCCGACCCTAGGCCTGCAGGAATCATTAGTGTTATGCAAGAATCACCTGCTCATATAAAAATATAAACATGTCCTTCAATGACAGGCGCGTTGGATACATGAAACCCACGTTCCATGGCTTAGAGCTTCGGTGGCCTGGGATTCTGTTGCTGCACGAAGTGCCCAAATCAGATAAGGACCTGCTGGGTGACTAAACGTTGACTGGAAGTTTTGGGATTGAGGGGGTTGTGGGGGTCCAGCGATGGAGGCAACAGTGACAGAACTAGGTTGTTGGTACATAGCAACAATAGATGGACTGAAGCTCTGCCCCAAAATACTAAAATGAGATGAGCCAAAAATTGCATCAAAACAGGTCCAGTAGGTACAAGAAAGGTGTGCTCTTTGCAGTTATGATACCATTTCATTCACTGTGAATCTGAAGGGCTAGCAGGTAGAAAACTGAAGGAACATGTTTCAAAGCTCTAATCACACTTACTGTTTGTAAACAAGGAAATCTGTATTTGGATATATTGGCTAAACATGTGGGAAAATAAGTTCTTTACACACTTCATGCACAAAAAAATCTCTATATTTATCATTATATACGATAAAGCTAACATTAAAAAAAAATATTTAAAAAAATGAAATTATACAATGGAATAAATGCATATGTCAAAAAATAAACCCACATTGGACACTTCCAGGCTGTTTCAACCATCCTTTATGTTATATTACAACCCCCATCTTGACAAACCCTGAGGCATGATCGCAAACAGCCAAAGCTGAATGCCGAATACTCGAGTCAACTGACTACCCTTGTAAAGAGGTTGTCGGTTGACATCAGGCTGGTCTAAATTCATCCCATGAATGATCTGCTGATGCAGGGGATCATGTGTGGACTGTTTCTACGTACCAAGCTGGCTGAGGTCCAGGGGTGTCCAGTGCATGCCAGTGGGGCAGCTGGCCGACAAGGTGCGGATGTGTACGCGGCTGAGGTGGTCCAGGCCCCAGAGCGCATCTCTGCATGCGGACACCTGGACCATCTCCACGTCCGGGGGGAGCTGGACCGTGAGGGGCCGCATCTGGAGGTCTTGGTCCCAGATGCAGAAGAGGTCTTTTCTGCTCTGAGCCAGCCAGAGAAAACTCCCTTAGGAGACATGCGGAGAGACACTGTTAAGTTACGCGGCATGGTAGACTTGCTGGTTGTCAGTAAAAATTATTTATGAATGTGATGTTAAATATCCATTTCAAATATAAATGTTGTGGTTTGCACAACATCTCTCACTGAAATTAATGGTGAAGCTGAAGAGGAGCACTGACTGCCTAACACAACTTGCTTATTTTAATGGGGAAATGTCTGTTGTCATCTTACATTTTGATGTTCAATGAAGTTAGGGTTAATTTAAAACGATGAATTTCAAAACAATCGCATTATCTAAGCTTACTAATGATACTATGCAATCACATTACCTGCACATGGTGGTGTTATTTCTTTGTTTGTTACAGTCTGATATAGGAATGGTAAGCAATATAGCTTTAGCAGCCAAACTGCAGGCATTATTGAACAAGCACTGTGAAACTGCTTAATGTCATTCAACAGAAGACATTAAAACTTGCTTTACTAGCAAGTGAGCCAGCTGGTTTGGTTTAAGGCAGTCTTCATCTGAATGTAAAACAAGTTGTTCAATACAACACTCTATTCCTTGAGATGAGGTTAAAGGTTAAAGGCACTCCATCAGAACTAAAGCAAGCTATGCACATACCCTCTTTGGTTGGAACAGCGGATGAGAAAACAAAGGCCCACTTAGTAGCAGATGCTGTTCCTCTGGGTACAACAGCTCTCCAGTAAGTCCCTGAAAGAGCAGTGAAAAAGGAGACTTTTTGACTCTAAAAAGAAACAAAGCCAGGGCATGCCCTAATGAAATAGAATCCAGGAAGCCAAAATGACCATCCAACAATTCTAAGCTTCAGGCTAAACCTTCAAAGAAAAGAATATGAACCAGTGTTGACCTTTCGTGTATTCCTGCATTGCATGGTTTTGTGCATTTTCCCTATGCTAGCACACTTTCTCTAGCCAAGGATGTAGCGGTATTCTGTCAGATGCGTGAGACTGCAGGTGGACAGCCCACTTGTCTGAGTGGCATGGTGCAGTGGATTGGGAGCCAGGTCAGGTGATGTTGCCGTACCGACAAGGCTGCCCTTAGCCACGTGGAAGTCGTTACGTCCAGAGGCGATCCATACGCCGCTGCTACCTGCACTGACCAGGCTAGGCTGGCACTGAGAGTGTGGCGAGAGGAAAGCCACGCGCAGCCGCTCAGCCACACGCTCCACTGGAGCCCTGGTCACTGTGGCGACGCTTTGGGTGGCCTGGATCAGCATTTGGAACAGGCCGCCTTGCTCAAACACTACGTAGTCCGTGATGCTCACCTGGGGGGGGGGGGGGGGGGGGGTCCACAGCCGCAGTGGAGATTACGAGTAAACAAAATGCCAATGATGCAGCAAATTCACCAGCCCTCACAGCAACAATGCACTATAAGCACTATAATGGTCCATTTATTTGTCCCTTACAACCTACTGTGCTTCTTGAACAGATTGCAGACCACAGACTAAGCAGTTGTTCAGAGCATTGAAGCAAGTGCACAAAGTGCTCCACATGGGTACCTGCCACCAGTGCTCATCCTTGCCCTGAGGCTTCTTAGCTGTGACACCCGTACGAAACCACAGACTGCCGCTGGTGTCCAGGGCCCACAGCGTGTCGTTCTCGCCCAGGGCAATACAGATGGACTCCAGGCCCTGACTCTCACTGTAGTTACACACACATGCACACAAAGAAAGGTCATGTCAGACAGATCAGAAGCCATTTTTATAAACAAACCCCAGTAGCCAACATTCATGCTCAGACACAGGGAGAATGTTTGGGCAAAGCTCTGAGTGAAAAAGGCTGAACAGGGGGTGCGTACCTGATTTTGTCATACTTCCACTGTTCACCCTCGGCGCAGTAGCTGCTGAGACCCTCCCTGTAGAAGAGTGCTCTCTGCTCACTGAGGGCCCACACCACACTGCCCCGTGCTGCTATCTGAGCCATGGGGCAAGGGCAGTCCACCTTCACTGCCCGCGCACATGGCCTGTCCACGCTCAGCCCTGAAACACACACGTACATGTGTGCACGCACGCACGCACGCACGTACACACGCACGCACACGGTGGTGTTACTGGAATGGTTGGAAAAGAAAATCTATTTTACAATAATTTTACCTCGATCAGGCAAAAATATTATTAAACCTCTAACAGGCAATATATTACTAAAACCTCATTATTACACTTGGCTTGCCACACATTTGCCATTTAAACATAATTTGCTAAGAAAGCAAAAACACATTTGTATTGTTGATTTTAAATATACACATCAAAGAAAGAATCACTAGAACCATCATGGCTGCAAATATGCAATATACTTTTGCTCTTTATTGTAGATAAGGTCACACAGTGTCAGAAACAACATAGACAAGTCTATCGCAATATTTAACAGTTTGAGGCAAACCGGTGAATATTTCTGCATGTTTTGAATTACGCTAATTGGTAATTATGAGCTTACTTTACTTCTTAGCTACATTAGCCTTGCAGCTCCAATAGAAAACTAAATAGTATGAGTTTAGACAACCAACATGTCTTGGCTGAAGGGATACACTTGAGGTAAGTGGAAATTCCTTTAAACATGTCTTGGCTAAAGGTAAGGGAAAATTCCTTTAAAGGCTTATTCTGCTCAATGTTTTTTTTTCAGTTATTACAGTTGAAATTCCAAAAGGTATCAACCCCTGGCAGCTGTACCCTTGTCCAAGTGACATGGGTTGTTTAGAGAAACTGAAGACATAGCACGTGATAAAACGCTGGTGCTATGGCAACGAAGTGACAGCCAGCAAATTGGCAATAGAAATGTGGTTTAGGTCCGTGGCTGAGAGCACACACCTATCATAAGGAGGGGGATTTCCATAAAAACTGTAGTAGGCCGTCTGGCGTGGCTGGTCTCGGAGCAGCTGTGTTCCATCACACGCCATGCAGTTATGTAAGCACATGCCAGCAACAATGCAGTGGCAGGCACGTGTGCCACTCCAACAGACACATTCTTCCCACTTACAGAACAACGTCACCACCCAGAGTGTTTGGGGGGGAGGTGTGTGTTACTGAATTCAACACTGCAGTGGTCATTTTTCAGCAAATGCATGCTGCTCCATCTAGTGGACAACTGTTGAAATTCTATACAGTTTTCTGTACAGTCTTTACTCTGTCCTTTTCAGTATCCAGTAGACATGCATGACATAGCATTAATTATTCTCATATTTGTCTTTTCACTAGTGTTTTGTTGACATTTCACTGCCTCACAGACTCTCCAACATGCTGCATTTATGGTTCAACAGTGTGTTTTAATACACTGCAGTCGCGCTATACAGCAACAATCCTCTATGGTATTATTGTGCATACTGTCCAGCCCTAATTCTGAGCAACTCCTCTACACCAGCAATATGCACTAGCTTTGGAAACAACTACGGCTGATGGCTAAAACTCTAATGAGCTGACAGGCAGCCTAGGATCAGTGCACGCACTGAGCCACTGACTCCTCCTCCTCCGTCGTCTACCCCACCTCACCTGTCTGCAGGTAAAGATCTCCACTGGTGCGGATGATCCAGGCTGTGTCGTCGCTGAGAGCTACAAAGGCCGTCTCATCCAAGGCCTTGTACCAGTGTCTCTTGCCCTTGATGGTGACCTTTCCGCAGGCATAGGCAGTCATTGTCTTCTGCTCCACTTTCCATAGCAGTGAGCCTAAGAACACACACCAGAATGGCGTGAGCCTTATGGTTTGGGTTCTGGCTTTTTCCCCCTGACCATGCAATGGACAGTTATAAAGTTAATACTCTCCCCACATGGCCATATACTGATAATTAATTCCATGAAGCTGGGCAAAAGAAGGATTCATTTTTTATTATCTTATCAGCCTTTCTCCTCGAGTATCTCCTTCTATTATCTTCTATTCTTCCACTATCCTATCAGCATTTACTCTTCAAGTAAAACAATATCCTATTGCTATTGTTCCTCTTTTTGTGACCAAACTACACACAAAGTTGCAGATTCATATATATGTGTGAAAGGCTACCATTTTGAACAAGGGAAATAATGCACAGCACAGACTCCATTGGTTCCAGATGTGTGTTTTCTGGATCCTTGAATGAATGACTGGATTCACATCACCCATAAAATATAACCAATTTTGAACTGAATAATACACTATATAACAACTATGTAATAAAATAATCAAATAATAACAGCAGTTAGTTCATATTGTACAGCCCAAACAAGAATGCCCAAACAAGAACATCAAGTTTTGTGCATGAACATGCATAAGGTTCTATATGATTCTGTAAGATTCTACGATTATCAACCTGTAATGATAAAGATTGTAAGGTTCTGATACTCTCCATTCCAATTACAGAATATAAAATATACCAAAAATGCACCACTATGCAGCAACAGCTGAGGTTAGCTAAGCTTCCACTCACCTGATGGGGAGAGCGCCACCTGCTGGACATTCTCCTCAAATTTCTGCCAGCTCAGGCTGCCATTGGGAAGGCTACTGCAGTACAGGCTTCCTTTGAAGTCCAGGCACCAAACATGCCGGTCTGTCACTACCAGGCTGAGGATGCCACAGCCAGGCCCGCTGTAGCCCATCCAGCTCTCGGCCAGCTACATCACAGGCATAGAACAAGGCAAAGACAGAAAATGGCAGATTCTGACCAACAGTTTCCTCAGCTACTACACCTTTAACTGTACTGAACCCAGTGGTTAAAGGGGACATTCACTTCTGATCTGACTATTTTAAAACAGGTTATAGTTAGACTTTCAGGAACAGAATGAGAGCGATCCAACATAGTTAGCTGAGATTGAGAAAAGGTTAGAAAATCACAAATACCATTATGTTTTACGCATCTGAAACTCTACCAACAGCAGGAACAAAACAAGAAATGCTGACCAGCACACGCCCTTTGACACCCAGGTTGTACACCTCTGTTAAAATGACAAGTACATGTTGTTTGGAATGGTTCGATAAAAAACACATTAGCTTCCAAAGCTTCCTATTGTCTGTAGTCTGCATTAACCTCGAAGCTCCAGGACAAAACTAAAACATAATAAA
This sequence comes from Electrophorus electricus, assembly GCF_041902795.1. Taxonomy (NCBI): domain Eukaryota; kingdom Metazoa; phylum Chordata; class Actinopteri; order Gymnotiformes; family Gymnotidae; genus Electrophorus; species Electrophorus electricus. The sequence continues at coordinate 25,246,488 of NC_137506.1, read as the reverse complement.
GAATACATTTGATACCAAACATGTCTAAGTTGCTAAACTACATCTGGGGTAATTGGAAAATTTTGCAAATAGATTTTTTTTTGAACCATTTCTTTAATATCTTCTCCACTCAACAGACATTTACTAATAACAATGGTATAGTTATCATAAGAATTATACCCCTAGGAAAATTGGGCTTAAAACTATTCATCATGGCAGTGAGGATTTATTGAGTCCACTCAACTGAAGGAATTAACTGAAAATAATTCAGGCTATGTTAAGAAAGGTACGTGTGATATGAGTGAAAGGCACACATCTGACATTGCAAGTCAAAGGGACACATCTGTCAGTATGAGTCATATTTAAACGGCTGTAGGTGTGAGTCAAGGGCGCACAGCTGGAGGTGTGGCAGATACAAATGCCTAGCTGGATGCATCTACATTCCACTGAAAACCATGAAGAAACGAATTACTTATTTTTTTATTAATGCTTAATTGCATTAAAATTTTATTGTACTTATAATAGTGTATTATAGTGTTTTACATGCAAATACTCATTTACTGCCCAGACAAACAACTTACATTCTTAGATTCCTAGGCTTTTGCTGTAACCGAAGCAACTTATCAGCAGTCTGGAAGCTGTCTGGCTCTCACCTGATCTGCTTTGTGAAACCGGGTCTCATCCAGCTCCACCTTCTTGGGGGCACAGCCCTGAAGAGTCAGGGTATTGAGTCTGTCCCCCAAACTAGTGCTGGATGGTATTGCATGCGCATATATATCCTCCTCCTCACTAGAGGGCTCAGGCTCAGGCTCCGGGGAATAGGCCAAGGGCCGGATGGGATCGTATGGTAAGTCCAGGTCGAAGTCCCCCTGTGAGTCTAACTGAGGTTGGAGCGCCAGATCAAGCAGGGTTCCACTGGCATCCAGGATGGGATCCTCCACCACCACCTTCTCATGCACATAGGAGAAGGTGCACTCCAGAAGCATGTCCACATCCGGTGTTGCTGCCACCTGCTGTTCAGTGACGAACTCCCCATACATCTCACACTCCATGTCCTGGAGCGGGAGGGAGGCGAGGCTAGGGGCTGGGGCTCCTGTTTCTTGGCCAATGGGGCCTGGGCTGCACCCATGTCCCTGGAAGAGCTCCAGATGGTTCTGGGGTGGGAAGAGGTCAGTGGTGGGTGGCTCTCCACATACGGAGGTGTCCCGGTCAGGTGAACCCGTGCTGTGGAGGTCCAGGCTGCTGCACATGAGACTGGTGCGGTCAGAGGGTTGCTCGCTGGCGGGTGTGGTGGGGATGGCATCGCTTGCCTGGCCATCGTGGCTGAGCATGCTCTCCGACCAGCTGCTGCGTTCATTGACGAGGTTCCCGCTTTCTGTACGCACGTGCACAAACACACGGATACAGGCGCACCCCCCCCCCCCCCCCCCCCCGCACAGGCACACACACACACACACACACACACACACACACACACACAGCTGAAGTATTGCTATGATATTTTCCATAAAGTAAAAGACAGTAAGGCAGTAAACATGTCCAGTAACCTTCTGTAGAGTGAGTGAATGCTATAGTGTGCTAAAGCTGAGCTGATGGAGTGGTGTGCTCTGCTAAAATACCCTGACGTCTTCTCTTGCCCTTCCTCTTCAGCTTGACTGGCTTGACCACCAGCTCCTGCTGGAAGTCTTCCTGGGTGATAGTGCTGTAGCGGCTGGATGAGAGCTCTGATGTCTCTGTGGTGCTGGCTGTGGAGAAGCCCTGTGTGCTCTCCCACGATGTGATGGAGCTGCTGCGGCTCCGCTCATCTGTGAGAGCTGCCCCCCGCTTCTGGCCCTCCACCTCGTCAGCCACCTCCAGGGCCTCCAGTGCCTGACTGAACTCCTCCTTCACCTCCTCAGACTCGTCCACGGGGGCACGCTCGTCCTCAGGGCCGAGGCCCGCATCTCGCTCGGTGATGATGGGCATGGTCCGGATTGGCTGGGCCGTCTCCACGGCGCCATTGGGGGGAAGCAGGATAGTGGGTGTAGAGAGGGGGGAGGTCAGGCGGATGGAAAATTCTGACACTGAGAGAGAGAGAGAGAGAGAGAGAGAGAGAGAGAGAGAGAGAGAGAGAGAGAGAAAGAAAGAGAGAGGCAGACAATGAGAATTATGCTAGACACTTAAATCCAGTGACTAAGGACTGCCAGAGTTGGAGAAAAACAATAATTCTGTCCAACTGGGGTTCCCCAAAGACTGGATTTAAAACACAATTACACAATTAAGTAAACACAAAACAAATAAATGACAAGCAAACAATATTGAGATTCAAATTAACCCCACAAAGCATCATGGGCCTCTTCCATAATTATCCAATTATGAACAGAACCAGTTATTAAAAAGAGTTTCAAGATCGGGGATGAACCCTACTGCAGGTCATTAAAGTGCACATAGGATCTGAGTAATACTTCTAATGAAATGCTGGGATGTTACTTGAAGAATGAGATGACTAGAAATTAGTCTTACTATTGGAGAGCAGTCCCTCAGGGCAATTAGAAATGCGCATAATATCCCGGTCGCCTTTCAGAATGAAGATTTCATAGTCTGTACATGCCACGGACACTATGTCTCCACAACTCTCCAGCCCGCCAATGATTACCTTCAGTGTACAGACAAAAAACAAAAAGTTTATTTACGACCCTGGTGACAGAATCAAGAATAAAATAATGCAACAGAAATACCTTGACTTTAACATCAAGCCCACACCACAAGTACATAGACCTTTCTCATAAAACCAACCACAACTAGATCACAATGGCAAAAAGCTGTTACATTATATATCTAGAACAATCCCCCACATAAACAACAATCATATTAACCAACCTATTAGGTACCAAGCAACAACCAACCTCTATAATCACCCACTGCCCTACTCCCACCAGCTCCATACCTGGTTGGTACAGTCCACTATATAGACACTGTACTCGTTCCAGCTGAGCACCCATCCCTCCTTGAGGAAGCAGCTCACCACGCCCAGCTGTCTGTCAGTGGGCTGGTAGCTGCCAGCAGGGACGGAGCGTGGGAAGAGCTGGAACTTAGGCACAGCTTGGTTGAAGAGGGGCTTGAGGACATGCGTCTCCTGAACACGGCCGCGCACATCTGTCCGCCAGAGGCGCAGGCCTGGCCGCGCAGCATACACCAGCAGGTCGCTCTGCTTGCACAGCGCCGGCTGGAAGCAGGCACCAAATCTGCCATTGCTGGGGTGTTCGGTTGGAGGGGAGGGGGAGGGGAGACAGAGCATTTATGTCATGTCCAGGCTTGCAGTGTGAAGAGGCAGGAATGAAAGTGGTGACCGTGATGTGTAGTAATATCTATGCAGTGTTCTCATTTAAATTAAAGGAGATATAGTGAACAAAACCCAAATTTCCTTGGAACTGTGCATATATGTCACTTGTTATTTCAGGCTTCAAGCTGTGAAATGTGAAGCATCTGTCATTGTGACCTATTGTCTTGTTAATAGAGACGTAGTTGTACAGGATATTTAGCTTTGCTGATCTGGATATGGTGTGATCCATAGCAAATGCCCTGCCCAACTTAAACTCCTACTCCCACAGCCTTCAGGGTTGTTACTGGGATTTCACATGTGGATTCAACTTCTGCACCTAATAGAACAGACAGAAGTGTATGTCAGTGGAGCTGCTTCTGTTTCTGAATCCAAGTCAGGTATTTTTCCTCAGCATTTTAGTTTATGTTTACAAAGAGCTCTCAACCACAGTACAATGTTCATCGCACGCCAAACTGAAGTGGCCAATAAGAACAGTGGTCAGTAGCATATAAAATCCACACCCACAAAATTAGATTTTCTTTTCAGAGAAGAAATAGCCACAGTAGAGCCCACTATAAAAGATGAATTTGAAAGTACTCATCACATCTAGACTTGGGTGATGTACATTTAGACAAACAACAACTGTCTGCAGAATTATAGTGATAATCAATATTGTTGTGTTGCAAACTTGACTGCTTTTGTAGCCACTACATAAGATATTGCTATAATAATCATCCATTAAATTTTTTAGGTGTTCACGTCAATGAGTATATTTTAAACTCATGTCTAAAGCAATTTAAATTCAATGAGCATCAGGCATAGTGCCTTTGTTCAAAATGTATTTTTATTTTATGTAACACTTAACATCTAAGCAAGATTTACATGTTCATTTGATTGGAAACCAAAACACTGCCCAAATGGAGCAATGATGCCCATCTAATGGACAAGCTTGTTCATTCAAGACATACCCATATATCAGAGTTCCTTTGCTTAATTTGCATGTACCCCAGCATTCTTTACCAAAAGCAAATGGTTGAACAAAAGCAAAAACATTTAAAAAGTGGACGTGGCAATTGTATGTGAGAGAAAGCAACAGAATGATAATTTGTTGTTAATTTAAATTATTGAAATATTTGATAATATTATTTAATCAGCCCAAGGTTAATTATATCACTTTTTTTAAGGAGGACAGGGAACTAAATTAAACTGTGAAACATTGCTTCTTTAAGAGACTGGTTACAGTCCTTGAGCCACTGGTGTATCAGTGAGCAATCAAGCCACATTCTTCATACACTGGGGAACATCAATATCCATGATCAATTTCCAAGCAAAATTCTAAACTGATTATATATTTTATGGATGTATTTTCCTGTCAGGCTTTATCTTTTTGTTTTGCACTTTTTGTCAAGTAATGCAGTGATTTGGGCACACACATCCAAACTATGCAAAGTAAAAGTTATGGAATCATAATTAAAGCCCCTAGATGAAGAGTACATAGGGGAATATGTACTAGTGTATAAAAATACTGGTGTATGATTTCAATAAAGCATCAGGCTTGGTTATTTTAGGAACACTGCAGTCACACAAGTTATTTCTAGGATTGTACAAGCATATCATATTTCCTCACTGCTTCCAATGTGTTATATATTGTATTTACAGAAATCAATAAATTAAAATAGAAATATGAGGAAAAAATACTTTCAGGCTCCTGAAATTGTTAAGGATATTCCATATGGAATGGGAGCTCACCAGGCAATCACAGCAGATGTAGGTATAGGGAAGGGTAAGTCTGTATGAATATTCACCTTTTTCTGGGTTTGGTGCCCAGCTGCACCAGAGACTGCTCTTGGGTGTTGAACAGGAGGGAGTGCTGGCAGGTGGAAATCAGGAGCACTTTCTGACTATACTCCAGCTGCACTATAGCTGAAGGCTCCTCCAACAGCACTACAGGGTTACACACACCCTGGGACAGACAGGCAAACGGACACATGTAACACACAAACATGCGCTCGCACGTGCACTCGCACGTGCACACGCGCGCGCGCACACACACACACACACACACACACACACACACACAAATCACCCTTTTCAGTGGCAACTGTGGCCCAGTTGTAGGGGTGCCAAAAGATTGAAACATCTTACCCTACATCTGTGGGGGGGGGTTTCAGATAAAAACTAATTTAAACACCACCCTCTGCAGGTCAGACATGGTTTCACAACTTCTACCAAAAACCATGCAAAGAAAGAGTACACAACAAAAAACCCAACTAAAAACCTTTAACAAGAACAAATAATTTCCCTCTCAACACAGGTATCTGAGGAGTATCAAGTCTGTATCAGTGAGCTGACAGCATAAGCCCTTCAGAAATAGTTAGCCATCTGTCCTCGGATGGTACCAGGCTGTGAGAAGGCCATTTGTAGTGTTTGTTATGTTGTGTAGTGTATGGTATGTAGTGTAGTGCTTCTACCAAATTTGGCACTGCTCAGACTACATTTTATAAGGAATGCTGTGCATTAGTCCAAAGGTCCAGCTCAGCCAGTCCTACCAAAGCCAAGCTCAGCCAGTCCTACCTTGTCTAGGTCCACAGCAGAGTAGACCACTTTCCCTTTGTCATCACCAGAGAAGAGCTTCATGCCATTAGCACTCCATGCTAATGCTGTCACTGTGCTCTTGTGCAGGCCAATAACATCAAACCGTCTCAGCTGCAACCAGAATTTTTATAACCACAAATGACTAATGAATTATTCTTATTATCAAAAATGAATGTATTTTTCTCAAATAAAAAGGCAACCTAGAAACACATGAGATGGATCAAACCCTCCAGAGCTGACACCTTGTTCAGATTATATATTATATTATAATATCACACAGCATTGGCCTGTTACCAAACTGAATACTTACAACCACTACATTTTTTAACCTGAAAATGAAAGCTTCACTCCAATCCAAATAGCCATTCCATGACTCATAGCAAACCATGTGATATGCACCTGTTTATTCCTGCCTGGCAGCTGTGACACGAGCTGGAAGAGAGCCACCCGGCCAGATGCCGTACCCACTGCCACAAGATCGTCGAAGCAGCTTAGCAATTTCACTACAGTGATGGGCTCACTTTTCCCCTATGGGAGAACACATACAAAATGCCACATGCAAGAAAGTTCCCTAGAAGCCTTTACAGAGTGATGTGAATAAGCTAGTGAAAACTACAGCCATACCTCCAGGTTGTATTTGTTCATCTGGCTTACTCTCCTACAGTAGAGATACAGCATGCCAATGCTGCTTCCAACAGCTATGTAGTCACTGTTGCTGTCCAGGGCAGTGAGATAGACCAGGACTGAGCGGAAGCCTTTTTGGACTTTTGCGGGAATGGCATTGAGCAGGTAGTACAGGGGACAGAACTCCCGCAGTGGCAGGGAAGGAGGATGCGTTGCCATGGCTGCACGATGGCCCAACGATCCTGCTGATTTCTGCCCATATTAGACAACAATGACAGCACACATTTTACAGAGATGAATATTCAGTGCGAAAATAAATCGCATTTTGTTACATCGGTCACACAGTCACGAGAGTAACCAAAGGAAGGGAAAGCTATATATAGGCTGGCAATAATGTATCATTTTAGTCAAAGTAAGTGCTGTGGTACAAAACCAAAATAAACGGATTCAAAAATTCCTATCTAGCCAGCTAACCTTTAGCTATACATACTCTGCAGGGGACAAGCTCGTGTTAGACCTTTAACATGTTAAATCCAAGACATAGGCGAACTACGAACGTACAATTAATTGTAGCTATTTCATCACAGCTTTATGTGACATAGTTAGCTAACTAGTTAGCGAGTTATGCTAACTTGTTTAGCCATTTTCTACACTCAGGTTTAACAAATTTCACACGAATTGTTTTAAAACGCAGTTAGATGTTGCAAACGCTACCAAACTAGTTGGTTAGCTAACGTATATATTATGTTATATCCACGTTGTAAATTAGGTTAATAGCTTCGTTATTTTAAGTTACTCCCAGTGCCACCCTCACCCTAGGTATCTAGCTAACGCTATTTAGCTAGTTAACGTTAGCTGTTCATCTAGTGATGTGTAACACGACAAACTAACATCACCCCTTAAATAGCAAAATTCAGACTAAATAACTTAGTTCATACAATGGCATCGTTCTTGTTTGAACAGTATTCAAGTCAGCAAGCTATCTCTAGTTAGCCAGCATGTCAGTGGCGAGCAAATTAAAGGCCAACTAGAGTTCCTCAGTAACTTACCACTGTCAACTTATATTGAAGCTGAGCGGTTATCCAATTACGAGACGAATAAGAGCAATATCGGTATTAAATTCTCACTCTGACACCTATGTTTTGACATTTGACAAGAACAAATCATAGACATGTCTACTCTTGTTGATGTTCTCCAAAGACTTCTTCTTTGTTACAATTAGTGAAAGAGAAATGAGACAGCACCGCCGCCTAGCGTAGAGGAGTCAGTCACGTTATGAAAAACAAGCTCAAAATGCTTTCATATTCGTCTCTATAAGGCAGTGGTGATAACTGTCACCCTATTAACTAGATTAACTTTTAAATTTAAAGAGTGACTTTCTTTTTTCAGTTGTGCAGGCTCTGTGTGGTGCTTCAGCAATTATTACAATTTCATTTTTTTGCATGGACTGTAGTGTTTATCATTGTTTTTTGGGGTTTTATTTATCCTAAAATGCTTTCCAGAGGGGAGCTTCTGAAATATGTGATCACTGTGGTTGAAGGGATTTGCATAAATATTTGAAACTGTCTGACTATAACCTTAAAATGTTTCCAGATACGAAGATCTCCTGTGGATTACCAACTCCACACTCCTCTTAAAGTGTTCAAAAACAAGACAATATAAAAGTAAGTTAATAAATGGATTTACAGGATGCATGCAATGCATTCTTCATGTCAGAGGCATTAGATCTAGACAGTAATGTAGTACCATGTTTACAGGTAGTACACCACAGCGAATACCTCCTCATTTAATGTTTAGCAGGTATATTCTGGTCATTTAGTCATCAGTGGTCATTTTGCAAGTCAGAATGAGCTACAGCAATCTTTCCACTGGCCTTGGTCTAATTGTGTGCACTCATTATTGAGAGAAATTGTTGTGCTTCTTTCAGGAACAAGCTGCTCAAATGGCAAAGGACACAGGCAGCAGAGTAATTTATCTCCAAGACAGGAACAATCTTTAGTAAAGAAACAGTTCAGAAGCAGTAACCACCTGGTACTCACATGTTTCTTCCATCTAAGCCAGCACAATTTGGATGGCAGTCCTGCCATCAGTCCCTTGAAACTGGAGAGTGAGGTTTACACTGGCACAGGAAACAAAAACACCCACAGACGTAACACTGATTTTTGCTGTATCCAGAAGCCATGATGCCCTGTTGCCATAATAGGCCAGAGTGTGTGGGTATAGAATGATACAAACACTCTGAAGACAGAGTACATCAAAATCCAGATGGACTGGTCTCTCCAAAGAGGAAGGGGGGCAAAGGATACTCTGTGTATTTATTCATTTTTTAAAAAGAAGGCCATGGTCTTTTAAGGTGATCACCAGTATCCTTTGCATGTTCTATCAGTCTTTTTTAGCCAGTGCATTTTGTTTGACATTGTTATAGAGGCTATAGGGGTGGAGATGGGTTGGTGGGGGAGTATGGGTTGGTTTGGAGTGATAATAATCAGGAACTGCTGCTCAACCTCCTTCATACCTACAGATATCAGCCTCTATTCTATCAACCTCTTTATTATGAATCTTGTGTACTGAGTTGTTGCTGTTTATATTTTATTGATAAACTACTTACAAAATATTTATACTTAGGATGTTTCATCTATTAAAATTACCCCTTTGGGATTAATAAAGCATTATTTACATAAAAGTTATATTACACGCCATTCCATGTTGATCTCCTTTCAATCTGTACAGAGCCTTGTATAGTATGAGTGACAGAATTGAACAGATTAATTCCACAAGTATTCTTGTAATAAAATTTGACCTACAGAAGGGGGCGCTATGATAAAATGAAATCGTCAATCAACACAAAGCAAAACCAGTGATTCACAAATTAAGACTATATTTCTTTTTTTCAGATGGCAAAAATGATTACTAAAAACTTATTTTCAATGCAAAAAAACAGTCTTCCACCTTTTTAAATGGCTATGAAATCCTCTCTCATTCCATGTTTCCTATCTGAAAGGCCTACATTCATATGAGCCTGCAGGCAGCTTTAGTGATATTAGTGGTATTATAGTTTATCAGAAGATCTGCAAAAATCTTGACCATTTTTAAAATAATTGCAATCATTATAATTAATACATGTATTTAGAATAACCTCTTAACCAGCACCTATTTTAGACAATAACCCTGGCCTCAGTTGTTTACTGAGAAAACCAAGGCAGATTGTATGTGAACATCTGGAACAGCCAGTCACTGCAGTATAATCAGATGTGTTGTCTATGTTTGAGTGTGTCTCTCCAAATCCATAAGAATGAAATAGTGTAACGCTCCCATTTTATTAAAAGCAAGCAGCCATGCAAAACATCAACAACAACAACAAAAAACTGAATGATCACAGGTATACTGACATGGGCAGCCAATATCAGCTGTCTCACACTTACACACAGTGCACAAAGAGACCATACCAAAGTACAGGTCCTTTCAATGACCTGAACAAACTAATATTGCTGACTTTTACAATATGACATAATCAGCTTTGGATTGTTAAGACTCACAACCAAGTGCACTAAACCCCAACAATTACCATACAATTTAGTTAAGCCCTGAGCTTCTAAATTTAATTGAAATCTCTTTAAGGTACTGATGGATTTAAAAGCCAATGTGATATGGAGAAATCCACTGTTTAGTATTTGTAAACACATTAAAGGTTGATAAGGTGATTTGCAGTATGACTGCAAACCACAACATTTCAGAGGGTTTCATCGGAAGAGTGGCTATGCATCTTAACAGGTATTGATTGTGCTTTTTATTGACAGAGAGCAATTGCAAGTAAACCAAGTCTGATTGATCCAGAGAATATGAGGATGATGTCACTGGTTGTTATTAATGGGCTGTTGTCAGTTTTTGTTCTATTACCATATCTGACAGTAAAGGATGGTCCATAAAGCCAGTGATTACTTGACCCCTTGGTCTGTATAAGCAAATGTTTCTATCATAGAACACAAATCAACACTAAAACAGATTTATCTTGATTTATTGAGCAATTTGGTAACTGGAAAAAAACTTCTTTCACACTCCAGATAGTAAGATACGGCACCCAGGTGAAGTTATATAGAAGCTGTCAAGGCCCATTGCTGTTAGACTGCACGTCCCTAGTACATAACAAAATGGGAAGACTTCTGAACCACCCGTTGTGATGGCAAATCCAGTTAGAACTGTTGGATGTGGCACGGCTTTTGGGCACACTAGGAAAACAACAGCTGCTCTCATTTAGCAGCTAGCAAAATTAGTACCAGGCCTCCCACTGTGCTACAGAGGGTTGGTGTTCTGTACCCCACCACCCTGTCACACACTCACACCCAAATTCCTCTACAGCACACTCTCACATGTCTCCTAATCCTAGTCCCAGAGCCCAGGTCACCCAACCCGCTGAGGCATTTCAGAATGGCTGGACATGCAGGTGGTTTACTGAGTCACGGGTTTGTTGCCATCTGTTTCAAAGTTAATGTTTGGTCAGAGGTGATGATAAGTCTAAATGTTTTCAATGTTAGACCATATAACTATGGTCCAGGGTTGGTCCAGGATTTATAGCCTAGTTCTTTGCAAGTTTTCATGGTAAATGTCACCAGAGATTCATTTAACTTATTTTACTGTTAAATTATGTACAAAATCAAATGCTCTTATATCATTTCATCCATTGTTTTAAAAATCATCTACATACACCAACTAAGAAAGTTGGACTAAGAAAGACAACAGGGTACATTACTGATCTTAGTTGTTCACTCCACCACTACAGTGACCTTCAAATCATCTGAGAAACAAGCAAGCAAAACTAACAGGGCAGTAAACAAGACAACAAGCTATGAACAAAAAATTAAGATGCCAGATCTCAGCGGTCTCAGGGACATGCGATTTTTACTGGCGAATATATTGCAAACATGATTTTAACTGACTAATAAATTGCAAACAAAGGACCCATAATGATGGGGCAGTCTGTGTTAATTAGTAAATTGTTTATGGTTAATTAGTAAATTGTTTATGGTCAAATGTATTTACCATCTGTCATTTAAAGGAGAGTGCTGTCTCACAGTACATCATTTACCATTTGAGAGGACTTCTAGCCTTTATTTGAATTTATTAACTTAATTTATGAATTTAATTTCATTTAAATTCAATAAACTAGTTTTTAGTACATTTTTCTGCAAAATGAAACATTTTAAATTAAACATAACAGGATTGCCAATGGGGCTAGAGGGCACAAGTAGAGAAGCTGTTTTTGACAGGCAATAAATTTTATGTAGAAAAGAACACTGCAATTAACATTAATTTCTTCTCAAGAAATTGCATTCTCTTTTAATATTAAAACGACTCTGATATTGCAAAAAAAAATGCAATAGTCAATGTGCATATTTCTTTTTATCTTGAGTTGTTTCAGAGCCATTTTGATTTCATAATGGAACCTAAAATGTAAAAAATAGCTAAATCAATGAATACAAAATAATATTAAAAATGACAGCATTACACCCAGGTTAAAAATCTAGATATAGTTAACTTTTAGTATAGATTCATGATAGTATTTTAGTATAATCCATGATAGTTATAAGGAATATGACATGTACTGTTCATCAGGAACAATTTGATTCTGCTGAGAATAAATGAGCTCAGCTTTTTTTTATTGATTTCACTGATCTAAACAGTGTATTCATGTCAATACCTAAATGGATTAAAGATATATTGTTCAACCAGTTAATTAACGCTACGCCAACAGTGATGATGATAGACATCCATGACTCCTACATCCCCCACAACCAACCCCCATCCCCCCTAAGCAACACCACCCCTGTCTGGCCTGGATTCTTGAGTTACTATGCCCTCCAAAGTTCTCTTGGGGTTTGATGGATGTATTGCGGATCAGTGAGGTCACAGATCACTTCTGTGCACACTGTAAAACACAATCACATCTGATGAGCATCTCTGATGTAAATCAGGGCACGGTCACCCGAGCCGGAGCGCCATCTTGAACATGCTGAGGAGAGCTCCTCACCTTGGATCTCCTCACCCTTATGCAGGAGGAGGATTAGAGGGAGAGGGAGAGAAACGAGTGAACATAATTTATGACCCCAAGAGCTTTCGAATGGCCAAAACAAAACAGCGTGCTCATGTTTCTGCAATCAATTTTTCATGGGTTTTCTTTTACAAGGTCACAGGCTGGCACCCTACACTGGACAGTGGCCTCGTCCACCCACATCTCTGACAAACAAATAAACAGCCAAACAAATAGAAAATAAAGAGATGGATCACCTCAAATCGCTTGCGAAAGAAATCCGGAGTGAGATTCCAAAGAGCCGTGAATGCCATGAATGCTAAACCATCAGTTTTCTTCATGCTTGAGTGACCAGTGGAAAAACCCACAGAGTTTAAGGCTTGAGGGCATGTGAGTTAAAGCGCCTCCTCTCTCTCACACACTCAATGACGTGTTCTGTCTCGACCTAAATGACAGACCAGAAGTCTGTGTATAGCCTTTACTGATGGTTATCCAAGGCTAGACAGACATCTCCATGACAGTTTCGAGTTTGAGTAGTCTGCCATTGATGAGTGGAGTCCTAGTTATTTGGCCTTTGAAGGAGCAGGATAGATGCAGGGTGGCACAAACAAGGTCAGCACTCTGTATGAATCTTAACAAATCATTCTGCATGAGTCAAATACAATAGCACAAAATTATATGTGGCAGTTAGCAAAATGTACTGCTCTGACTAGTATAGCAGTTTTGTGCATGTCACTTTTAAGGGGATCATAAAAAATGCTTCTCAATCTGTAAAAACATTTAAGATATCACAAATTTGAAAACAACTACATGGTGATTTGAATCCAGTTTTCTAGATTTTTTCAGAGACCCAGTCACATTAACAGGTAAAAGACATAAGAACTAACAAAGGCTACAAACTGCGTAGGTGAAAATGTACATGAGCATCTCTCTGTATGTATGTGTAAATGGGATGTGAACAAGTCTGTGTGTGGGTGTGTATTAATAAGAGATTGATAGCTCTTTTCTGCACCCAAGTTTAGTGGGTGAGGATGGTGGTGCAGTGCTCGCCCTTTCCTCAGACGTGCCGTCATTGCAGTCAGTGACATCACCCAGACTGTGTGTGCTTGTGTGTGTGTCTGTGTCTGAAGAAATCTCGCCCGCCTCATCCCGCCAGCTGTCTTGTCCACCCTCCGACCTGCTCCAGACATCCCAGCCGGTGGACTTGTACCCATGACACCCAAACTGGGTCAGGTGGGAACCAGAGCAGGTGGCTGCAGACATCCGAGTGGAGTGAAGACAGCTCCTACATCCACAGGGGGTCCACTGTAGATCCCAGCAAAGGCAGCTGGGGTTGGTGGCAGCGTTGTATGCGCACACACGTGTGTGTGTGTGTGTGTGTGTGTGTGTGTGTGAGCACAGGGGGTAGCACCCAGGTGTAAAGAGCGCCACTGCAGCCCAAGATTACAGTTCCCCAAGAGCTGGCTTGCATTACAATAGAGGTGTGAAAGGGACTGGAGCATTGTGAGCAAGCTGTGAAAATGGAAAGACAAAAGCAGAGGATGAAGGGGATGGAGGGGACAGCCCAGCCTGAATGAGAGAGTAGCTGGAGTGCTAAAGGCAGGAAGAATATGTTAATGGAGCCACATGATGGGCTGAGGAGAGTTGGGCTCAGGAGTACATGGGGCTTCAAAGTTGAGTAATGAGTGAATGTAGGCAGGGCTTGTGCTACTGGAAACAAAGGAGAAGCATGTGTGTGTGTTTAGGACCAAAGTAAGAGGTCACAGACAGCAACCGTAGAAATATTAGTTGGTACTCGCTTTCTTTATCCTACCAGTTTCAAAGACATAATTGTTATTCCTAAGTTAATTATTCTTCTTTTTGTTCAAGAACAAACAGCAGAAGCAGTACAATAACAGCAAGAACAACAATAATAAATGAGGAAATTACCAATTCCCAGTGGATCCGATTCCATTCTCACTGTATTAGGTCAGAGATCTGAATGAGCAGTGACTTCATCAAGAGAATACATTGTTCAGAACATGACTTAATTGTTAAGTACATATTTCATCATTCAAGTCTTTTGTTTTGCAGTTTAACCCCACTGAAGTAGAAAAATCACATTTATTAGTAAAGAGTTTAAACTTTTGATTTGTATGCAACATTTGAGCAGCAAAATAAATAAGAACATTATAGGTTGCCATACAATGTTATTATCACCCCTGCTGGAATGATATGTACCCAATGTGAATGGACCATTTTGGTAATGGTTTTAACAAGAAGGGACATAATGGCATTGTAAAAGAGTCATTCAGCACCAGAATCAGACTTTCTGGGTGGAGACCTTATTTAGTACCCAAGATCATTAGATGAAGGTGACAATGGGGCAGTTACATGCATGATTAATTTTCAATCCCTCGACAGTTTGATGTAGCTTGGTTTTTGCTAAATTAGTAGATTTTTAAATCATAAAATTAATCCATGGAGTTATAAAGTGAAGTGTAGAACAGTTGTTTTTCCTTACATTTAGTCACTTCCTAGATGTCATAGCAATAGCTAGTATTACAAACAGATACATCATTCATGCGGTGTCCATGAGTATTAACATGCCCGCATATATATATATATATATATATATATATACCCCAAAAAATTATTAAACATTATTCTATTCAATATGTTTGTAAATTGTCATGTTTAATTTTTTGTATTAAATTATATTTATTTTGAAACTACTTTGACTGAAATGACTGAGAATGAGAATTTGTAATACTATTTATAATACATTGGACTATATAACCATTAATGTAACAGTTATTGCAAATGTCATTATACTTGCCATTGATATTCACATCACATTAGCCCCTTCATTTTGTCACTTCATGGTGGCAGTTGTGAAGGGTGAGAGGATTCAGGAGAAAAGCATCTTAGACCTGGGTGGGGGACTTAACAGCAGTAAACAGGCAAAGGGGATGGTGTGTGTATTTGTGTGTGTGTGTGTGTGTATATATATATGTGTGGACATTCCAGGAAGATGATGTCATCATAGCTTATAGCTGCAGGTGGCCTAAGGCTATTTAGAAGAGCAATGTCAGCATGTTTTCATTTGCATCTGAATAGAACAGATGAACAGAGAAGCCTAGAGGTGAGGACACCCTCCTGAGAAGAGCTTCTTTTGAGACTTGGTTGGTGTATTCACATAAGCCTGATGCACAGGTGTCAGATCAGATCCATGAAATTGTCAGGCACTTTCGCTGACTCATTTTGGCTCCTAAAAATTAGTTGAGGTTGGGAGTTTATTTACTTCCACTGGGAAATGTTTTGGGACATTTTCCTTTATGCTCACTTTATTAAATATATTATTTGTCTTCATGGAGCACAGCATGTTACAATTTGTCCCAGCTGTTCAGTTCTGTGACTCAGTCTCCATTACAAATGCCACAAATCACTTCTCCAATAGGTTCACTCATTTCTTTAAAGTGGAATGCAAATCAAACCAATCACTATAAAATGTTCAGAGACCAAGTATAAATAGATAATTAAATAAATAAAATTGATTTATGGATGGATTCTGGGGTAGATAGGAAAAGATTAGACAGGACATTAGAAGAATACTTTAAACAATTTGTAAATTTTTAAACAGCACCTTACTAGAATCATTCAGTGAGAGCTCATTCAGTTGGCTTTTACACACACACACACACACACACACACCTCTTTCCTCACCGACGTTTGGAATAATTCAGTGCAGTAGTATGCTTTCTATCTTGGCTCATCACTAAGTTTATGTTTACATGCCCCCCACACACACACCTGATGCTGGCAGCGATGAGAACAAGATTGTTTTGTTAGCGAGCCACTAACTATTGGTGTTGACATGAATACTTGTCAAACCCCTTTGATGTTGTGTTGTCGATGCCATTTGTTACAGCTTAGACATTCTGGCACACACACACACACACACACACACACACACACACACACACACACACACACACACACACACACACACACAGACACACACACACACACACACACACACACACACACACACACACACAGGTTTAGGCACACAAGCTGACACAAAAGTCAAAGAGGAATTCTGAGAGATGCAGCTAGACAGGAGTGTGTAACTTTGATTTACAGCACTTCCACCATTTCACAGTATGCAAGCCAGGAACATTGCCTTGAGGGTATTGAGTGCTTGAAAAGCTGAAGGGAGGGGGCTATCTATGTATGTGTTGGGGGGAGTCTGTGTGTGTAGTCTGAAGTGAAGCTTCATGGTCAGTCATCTCGTTCAGATCACATTTGTCTGTTCTTCAATCAATACTCGTGCTTTCATGTGCCTCCTTAGGATACTCCCCCTCCCCATGCACACAAACACACAAACACATGCACACACACACACACACACACACACACACACACACACACACACACACACACACACACACACACACTCATTAGTGCAAGTGGCAAAGTCTAGCATGGCTTACAGATTTGGAGGTGGAGCTAGGGGCCACTGCAAATGCAAAACCATTCTTATAACTCCACCAATATGCAGTATTGATATAAATTTGAGCATTTCTGCACATTAATATTGGCATCCTCCTGTAGCCCACTGTTGCTATTAAGATATCCACATGATCATGCTACATGAGGTGCTTTCAGAGAAAGAGCAAAAAAGTCCATTGATATACCCCCCACTTCCCAACCCAAACCAAGAGATCAACAACTGTGCCAAAAAAAGCCCTGATCTAGATCAGATGTGGAGCCATCGAACACAGAAGCCACACAGCAGCAAGGGGGCATCATCGATCAGAATGGGGCCTGAGGCAGAAGGACCATACACATACGCCAGTGCGGAGCGAGATGAGTGGGATACCCAGGGGTACAAAGAGATGATTCTATTCTAGCCACCAGAACAAGCTGATGGCACGGTTAATGTGGACCTGGACTGGCAACAGAAATTCATCAATTTTTCTCTCTACTCAGTTACAGTATATTTTGAAGCCATATACTAATTAGCTTCTGAAATGTTATTTTTTCTACTTTTTTCTATTTCTATTTGTCTATTTTTTTCTGTTTTTTCTTTATGCTTGTACTAAGACAAAATTTTGTGTCAAATATTATTTCGGGATCATTAACAAGGTATTCTGAGATGCAAGAGTTTTAATACCATCGAAATGACCTCTCACTCTATATTAACTGCACAAGCTTGTGAAGGCCATGCTCACATACTGGAGTGGCTTTCTTGATGGATTTGTTTTTCATTCTTATGTCTATTGATCGCTCAAGTGATACAACAATCCACTTCAAAGAGTTTTCAACTTCAGCAAGGCTTTAGCTGCATCACCTTACGACCCAAGAATATGGTAGTGCTCTCAAATCTTTAATGCCCTGAGCCTAACACACACACACGCACACACACACACATAAACACACACACACCCTTTCTCTTTCTCTCTCTCTCTCTCTCTCTCTCTCTCTCTCTCTCTCTCTCTCTCTCTCTCTCTCTCTGTCTTTCATAAACTTAACATTAAAACATCACAATTCACTGTATATCACAAAGCGGCCGCTATCCAGGACCCGAATTCACTATTAACATTAGGCAGTATAGGTTTAGAATATGAGCTGGAGATGATTAGATGCAAACTATCCCATTACTTCAACTCTTACTACTGACCTTTTGAAACAGAGCTGACTAGCATTTGGTGCCACTTTTACGGAAGAGTCTAGAGTTGAATCTTTAACCCCGAACAGATCTTACTCTCTCAGACCTTGGTTTGTACAACACTGAAACCTTAGAAACAGCTACTAATTATCAAAGTTTACCCGGGATTCTTAATCATTTAACCAGGAGAGTATAGTGGACTGCGATGTTGGTAACAATGCCACAGCTGAACAATATGGAGGACTTGGTGGAGACTGTCTTTCCCTCATCAATATCTGATAAGCAGAGGGAGCCAACTGAAGCCTAAATGACATTCACTGCAGTTGTTGATGAGTTGTCGGGTTGGAGCTGATTGATGGCACTTTTGTTTTCCGCGTATTAGGGAATCTGACTTCACCTCTGTGCCCACAGAGTATCTTCCCATTGCACTGCACACTGGTTCACTGTGGCCATCCCTTGGGTACAGCACTGACACACAGGGTGAGGATAGAGAAAAGGGATGGCGGGAACAACTGCCAGTGCCCCCCGAATGATCTGCTCAACCTGTTGACCCAGACACACACATTCTCCTCAGACTCTGTAAGGTCAGGTCAGACTGGACACTATATCGCTAGCCAGTCTGGGGACCTTGGACCCTGTCTCCCACTTCTCGGCAAGGACAGTAAATAATTGATGAAATATACATTAAGGGGCATTCATGGCTTGATATATGATGTTCATGAGCCAGCTAATATTTCACCTAAGTCTGGATCAGAAAAAAGCAGGGACTAAATGATTGATTTCTTTCTCTACCTCTCCCTCTATCTCCCCTTATCTCTCTTGTTCTCATTCTCTCTGTCTCTTTCCCCCACCTCCGTCTCTCTCTTTCTCATTGGCGGTCGTCTTTATATGAATAATTAAGTATTATACCCTACAACTCCTCCCTCATATTCATTACTGTAACTTAACCATGTTGTCGCATTTGATTTCTGCCGCATGATAATATGACCATTATTTGAAACAGACCGAAATGAATAAGTGAGAAGGCACAGATCATCTCTACAGATAGCCCAGCGTTATGTTGCGATGTCAGACCTCTCAGCCTCCCAGTGGTCTTAGGTAAAGAATGCAAGTTACAGTATGTGTGTCAGGGTGTGCATGTCAGTTTCTTTTACCATATGTATATTGTTTCACTCACGTTCAATCATTACTTGATGTTTTCTGGCATTGCTATGACAGTAATGGCTCAGAAGGTTGGAGTGTGGATGAGTTTCACATCCACAGGATTGTAAGTTCAAGTACCCATGAACAGAAACAAATAACTAACACTATTCCTTTCTGGTGTTCCAGTGTCCCTGCCCTTCTACTGACTCTAATAGCTCTATGCTTTGACATCAGTTGCTAAACTGTAATGGGAGGATATGACATAAAAGTATTAATCTTTTTTTCTTACCCTATAGATAGGAGGTGTGTTTGGCTTTAACATATTTTCTTGTAACTTCATTTTCATTTCTTGTTTGATTTTCTTTTAAACATATATCACTGAGGCTACACTCTTAAAAAATAAAGGTGCCAACTGTAATCAAAAAAGGGTACTTTGGAAAAATGCCAGAGAAAAATCATTTTTGATTCTTCCAAGAATCAATACCAAATGGTTCTTCAGAAACAAATGGTTCTTCAATAACTAAACATAAACCTAAATGTACTGGAACTACAGGAGTCACCAGACTAAACGAGCAAATTCATTTTGTTTATTGTTACTACTAACAGACTTTAATACAATCACCTGTTAAATATATAAATAAGGAGAAATCAGCTTTCCAGAAAGAAAACAATTATTGTGTTTTTACAGATTTTGAACTGTCATTAAAAACAATGTGGAACATCCAACAAATGTAAGTTTGCTTTACATGTCCCAGTCCAACTTTATTAAGCCAGTAACACACTTGGGCGAAAGTAGATAACAGAAATAACTATTAGTTAATGATAAGCAATTCTTTGACACATTCTTTGAAGCACACTGCATCTGTACAATAAGATACAGGCTAGGACTTAAAGGCATATTATCAAAGACACAGTTTTACCAATAGCAATTTTACCACTTTACCAATACCCTCAGCTCTCACCTAAAATGTGGGCCACTTCTTCACTTGGTCTGACTTGGCTAGTTAATCTTATAAAAGTAATTTTTCTACCCTTACACAGACTTTCAAGCTACTGCAACTGTTCACTGAGTTTGTGACTAATCACTAAGCCCAGCCAAATGTATGTTATATTTCAAATATCCATGAACAAATCTAAAAACAGGGGCCATTAATCGCTTTAGCTATTGGAATGGTTCCAGCTATCTCAGTGGCACTGCTAGCTAACAAGTTAATTAGCTATCTTATCATACATTTCTACCCTCTGTGAATACAATTATATTCATCGGGATAACACAGTAAGGCTAGCTAACTAGAGAGCTAAGTAAGCTACCTATTGATACCTAACTACTTTAGCTAGCTAGTTTCAAAATATTTCAAGAGGGTTGTTTAAATCAAACAAATGTATTTTATAAAATAAATTTCAACTCAACCATTCCTAATCAACATTAGATAGCTTCTGTGTTCCTGCCCAAGTCTTAATGTTAGCAAGGAGATTAGAAATAATAGATAAATAAGAGAGATTTTTAAAAAGTAGACCTGTGATTATTTGATCTTGTAAAATTTTATGCATATTAAAAGGAGGAGAATTTTACTTAAAGCTGATGACACAATGTTAACCTTTTTAAAAAATACACATAATGGAGGGAAGCATTTAAGAACATTTTTAAAGATTAGGTAGAATGATTAATTTAGCTGCAGTTCATTCACTTCCACAGTACAAATTTGTACAATAAACATTGACCATTTTAGGACTTTAATGCCATTCAGCTTAATCAAACTCATTTAGGAGCCATATCATTCTAGGCATTATATTTTGAGCTGATCTATTTTACACTAAAACATGTCAGGGTTATCACCCAAAAGTGCACCTCTGTGTGTGTGTGTGTTCGTCTGTAAAGCATGGGCTGAATGACTTTCTCTGTTGCCCTGTTGGCCTGTAGTCATTTTTTTTCTTTTCCCTGCAACGGTGGTGTGTTGGTGAAATAAGAGCCAGCCATGTCTGAGGTCACTCTCTGATTACCTGTTCCCACCCAGGGTCAAATGACTCTTAAATGTGTTGTTTACACTTCTGCCTCGTCTGTCTTTGGTCGGAGCCCAAATATTCTCAACTGCTTGATCATGCTCACACACACAGCCCCACAGAGATTTGAGTCACGAGGTGCTAATCTTATAACACCCAGTAAGTCATATACTAAGTACTGGTAAATACTGTTGTCTATTCTGTGGTACATACTGTTGATGTATATTATGTCAAATGTTATTCAATATATCTATTATATAAATGTACTTTCTATTTGAATTATGTTACATTGTAATTGCAGATTTTGTGACATTGCACTGTAGTTGTATGAAAGTTTGCGCCTTGCTACAAGCACTTTGTTACAATAATTACGTAATACTGTAAAACCTGTTTGAATGGCTCTTTAGAAATTCATTGCAAAATTCTATACTTCTGCTACTATAATTGTAAGATTCAATACTTTTCTAAACATTTTTTACACTTTTTCATAATTTATATGAGCTTGATTTAAGTGGTATCTGTTCAAATCAATTTTATTTTTGTTTGTGTAAAGTACTGTTAATTTAATAGGCAAAATAAGTCATTGAGGCCTCTATGTTAAAATCATCAGAATGTTTTAAGAGAAATTCTTCTGTGATTTGGTCAGTCCTTTTCAATCACTCATCCGAACCGCATAGGAAATGTAATGGTCTGTGGTCTAGGCCAAACATGGCAAGCTTGTGACATCATCTCAGCTGCATGAGGTAATGCCTCCAGGAGCTGAAAATGACTCATTGCTTTGGAATTTGAAAATTTAATATTCTATAAATAGCCAAAAGCAGCAGCACCATCAGTAGGAACCAACTGTGATAAATCTGAATCGGTTTGAGCACATTCTTCCTGTAAATGCACATTTATAAAGTAATTAATAGATTAAGCAGAAACTCTTGATTATTATAGTAATTCAGAGAGATTATTAAAATAACATGACAAACAAAAATATAATGTATAACTTTGTAATATAAAGATTAAGATTATTGTGAATTTAAAACATGCATTTTGAATAAGAAGTCAATGTTAAACACCAAATGTCAGAGTATTTTATTTATCATATGCATAACATATCAGAAAGATTGTACATTGAAATATTTGTTGTAAGGGTGTACACCAGCAGTGAAAATAAAAAATAGTAATAAATAAAAATCTAACAATAAAAATAGTGCAAGATATATGCATAAAGTAAAAATATATCAAGAAATAAAGTGTTCTGATGTGCATTATGTCAAACGTACTGATGTGCATTGTATAATTGTGCACATTATAAAAACTACCTCACTACCTCACTGTTCAAGGGTATTGATCCTAATGGACTAGCCTCTACCACGCATGCGCATCTTAACCTTACATGGCCTGAAGCCTCATGCTGTTCTCCTGAGGCTTTTTTTTTAATCACACCTTGAAGAAGAGAATTCCCCTTCATTTGGCTATTCATCTACCTGTGAACCAGACACCAGACAGCCTTTTACAGGAGGTTTAGGCAATTGACCTTGGCTAATTACACAAATCCTGGAATTTAAGAACTGTTAGTATTAATCATTAAGCACAGGTGGGTAGTTGGGTAGTACAACTATAATCTGATCTGCTGTCTCCTGATTCAATAGTTATTTTTACATTCCATGAACAAAAACAGTACAAAATACCTTTTTAAATTGGTTGTGAAGTTATTACCTATTCATTTTATGCCAGGTAAAAACCTCTGGGACAGACATACTTGTTGATTCACAATTTGAAATGGGATATTATTTTGTGTGTGTGTGTGTGTGTGTGTGTGCGTGTCTGTGTCTGTGTCTGTGTGTTTGTGTGTAGGCTGTTTTTTTTTTTTTTTTTTGGTTAATAGTGCTTGAATGTTTCAGGAGGTTCAGTTACTGCTGGCGAAGGGCCGGAGGCGTCTAGTGTGGGGAGCAGTGGATAATTATTCTCCTGGCTGTAAGTACAAATTGTTGAGAGCTCCTTGTGAAAGAGCCTGTTGATACATGTCAGCTACAGCTTGGCTGCTAAACATTACCACATTACGATCTCTAGAGCCAGGAAGAGACTATCATTAACATATTGTGTATATGATATATTGTGTATATCTTATTCTTGGACAACTATATATATATATATATATATATATATATATATATATATATATATATATATATATATATATATATATATATATATATATATATATATATAGAGAGAGAGAGAGAGAGAGAGAGAGAGAGAGAGAGAGATTCAAAATGAGAGATTCAAAATTGTACTGAAATAGTACTATATATAGTAATAGTAATATATATATATATTACTATTTATATATACGTGTGTGTGCACTGATTTGTTTATACAGTTCCATGAGAGCAAATGTAAAAATTTGAGATGAGATAGTAATTAAACGATATTATTAAAAGGAATGAATTGCGATTTTTCATGACCCTTCAACATGTGTGTGCTATGTACATATGGGCCACAGCACCACAGGCCAGTGTTTCTCCTTGTCTATCTAAGATATAAGAGAAAATCATGCATGAGGTAGTAGCACAGAACACTATGGGTGTTATTTTCTACTGTTGGGGTGTTTTGGCTGCTCTTGTTTTCCCTATAACATGGATAATTACCAGGCGGCTTTGTATATGTTTTATTAACTGCATGATATGAAAATAACACACTTAGTGTTACATCAGACAAGTTCCAATATAAGAAAGTAAATCTGTCAGCAGTCTTTTTTTATAAAATAGTACATTGGATGATGCAATTAGATGCATCTATGTTGTAGTAATGCCTTGAAGATGTACAGTGTCTTCATGTACAATCTGTGTTTGTCCTTCTCCGTCCCGCCATTAAAGGTCAGTTTCTGTCTACAGGACTACTGTTGGCTCAATGTTTGTAGGTAGCAGATCACCCAGCGGTGACAAACAGATAAATGTACCCTAATAAAGTGGCCAGTGGACTTAATTTTTCCCCAGGTACCATTCCAAAATGTCAAGAAAGCAATATTTCATATTTAACTATCCATATAAATGTGTTTTAAATTTGACAGTTTTACAAATCAGTGAGTTGGCAAAATAGAAACCTAGTAAATGCCTCTACGCCATTCATGGATATGGTTTATCTTGACACATTTGGAACACTATTGGTGAATGACTTAGCCATGTCTTGGCTCTAACCATCCTGTGAGCATTGCTGTGATACTGCTAAATAAAAAAATAGACAATCAAATTTCTCATTTAATTTTTTATAAAATGGAACTGCTTTGAGTCTGTGTTTTTTAGCTTTTAGTTTATATAGACATTTTTCTGTTTACCACTGATTATGTCCATTGATTCACCAAGATTATCTTTTTTGGAGGCCATCAAGTATATTCATCTGATATTATCTTTTTTTTTTTTTAAATTAACACATTTCTAGCAGAATCTGATGGGTCACTTCCCTTTGAATGTCACTAAACCCATAAATGATGGCAGCATGTCATGACATCAGCAGTCATCAGGACACCTGTAGGAGCATTTTTTCAAGCTTTCTTTTCAAGCTTTCTTTTCAAGTCATATGCCACCATTTTTTTGTACCATGTATTGTGCAAAACTTGTTCAAAAGCAAAAGGCTGAGTCTGCAGACATGTGTGGTTTCATCACTGGGATGAAATGCAGAGGACTTGGTTTTATAGCTCTTTTCACAGCTGTGTTGCTGGTGTTAGTATGCTGGCACTATGTCTGAGTGTGTGTTTCGGTCTGAGGGTGCCTGTGCAAAGTAATGTGTCTAGTTGTATTTGCCTGGCTGAAATAATGTCTGCAATTACCCCAATTTTCTATATGCTTGTGTGTGTATGTTTGTGTGTGTGTGTGTGTGTGTGTGTGTGTGTGTGTGTGTGTGTGTGTGTGTGTGTGTGTGTGTGTGCGTGTGCGTGCAAGCACATATATGTATATGTTTGTGTCTACTTGTCTGTGTGTGCATGTGTGGGTGTTGTTTTTTTAGTGTTTGCACTGTCTAGTATCAGGTAAGGGCCTGTCTCATTCCGACATTGTTGGGTGATAATGGTGCCTGATTAAAAATGGATGACGGCAGATAAATGTTTAGTAGGTGGACTGAAGGCCGACACCGGATCCGCTGGCCTGGGCCGGAATAATTAGCAGCCGTTGAGAGACTGTATCAGTGGGGCCTCTCCTCAATCTCTTAGGCCCCTCACTGAATCTCTTTCATGCAGCCCCATTTTAAGCCGTTCATGGGTAATTAACTCCTAAATAAACCTCAGCACGTCTGCTTGCTCAAGGCTCACTCAGGTTGGTAGATGCTTACATGTAATCCAGGCCTGCTTTTAATGTGGAGAGGCATGAAATAAAGCTGTTAATTTTATTCTGTTTAGATCTGCCTGGAAATAATAAAAAACTAAATAAAAGTGGCACCATTTAAATCTGGTGTTTTTTACTGTAAAATTAGAATTAGTTGCTTTTTTAACAATTCTCTTTGCACATACGTAATTATCTAGAGTAGACTAATAGGTTCCATATTGTACTGTATATAGAAAACAAATGGTAAAAAGGATGGGCTAAACAAAGCATGTATTATGTGCAGCTAATTGTTGGGTAGTTTAATTTTGAATTTACTGGCTTAATTTATGACCATTCATTTAAGAAAGGTTATAAATAAAACCCATCCTGCATTCATGTGATGCATAATGTCAGTATGTTAAATTGACTGAGACCTCACTAATAACAAATATGTGTAAACCTTTGCATGTGTAAATATTGTATGTATTTAACTGTTTACACATAATCATTTGTTTACACATAAATGGATAATAACAATTTAGATTTAATTCTAGATGCAAGCACAGTGTACCCAGCAAAAAGGTATCTTAAGAACAAAATACACTAATGTGAACGCTACAAAACATGCAATTTACTGAAAAAACATCGGAAATTTAAGAAAACATTACTTAATTGAATATTAAAGATAAAACCACGTCCCCACTTAACAGCAACCCTCCATAAAAAACAATGTCAGTAAAACGATGTTCTAATGTCCCCTTCCAACTAAAAAAGCCTACATAAATTTAAGGGATTTTAAAGAAACTTAGATATTTGATCTAGTCACAAATACAAAATACCCACACAAATGCATACCCTTGTACTTACCCATAGGTTAAATACTGTCTTTCTGCAATTGTGCATATCTCACATTGGGATGGGTATCTTCATCCAACTGTGAGGGATACTTGAAAAGAGTATTTAAAACAAATCAGCTATAAAAATCACTACTATCTTACTTTTCTTCCTTGCTGGAAATACTGACTTGTTTTAGCTGAACTCATTGATTCAGGCTGCTATCAGAATTCTTTTGCAAATTTGTATTAACTTGAATGTAAGGTTACAAATTGTTAAATTAAGTGACAGGCATGGGATTATTATTTTCCTGAAATGGCTGCACTGCTCTTCAGCATGGTTGAATAACAGGGATTGGGGTGGGTGGGGGGTTGGGGGGTGAACAACACAATATAGAACCTTCTTACCTGAATTGTAAATATTACAATATATTTCCCCGGGAAAAAGGTTGACCCCACCGTTGTCACTGTATAATTTGCACTCTGCTCTTCAGTTCATGTATTTAACAGTCTGTTCATCATATCACAGACTGTTATTAAAGATTATGCACAGTCTGGGAAACAATTGTAATGGAAAACAGCCAATGTGCCAAACCCACCAGTCCTGTAGTGCCAGGTTCTAATGGAGGGCAAATGTCACAAAAAGATCAAAACAATAGCATGTTCATGACAAAAGCACTGTAGTGACAGTGGTCAGTTTCCAACCGAATTAATGGCTGGCCATAATAGAACTGGTCAGGCAGGAAATACTAGAAAGTCAGACTAGCAGCATAACAGATGGATAAGGTACCGAGTCATTTAATGTTGGGAAGCCTAACTCAGGGGTAGTGCATGGAAAAGGACATTAATAACTGCAGCTGCTATGGATCAGCAGGTGAGAGACCTGATAGGGAGAGATTCTGAGATAACCCATGGAGTGAAATTAATGTTCTGAACATTCATATTGAAATGTAGACTTGTTTATTCAGGTCTGCTGGTTGGATTCAAAGCATTTGTCTAGATAAATCCACAGTGCTTCTAGCTGTCATGATAACTCAATATTCAGTATATATCGATAAATACGCCTTGTAGATATAAAAACTGAGATAGTTCCAAAATAATAAAATAATATTAAAACATTTAAAAATTTATTTTTTACTCCAGGTGTATCTTTGTTTAACATTCATTAGTGTACAAAATACAGTACATACTAAAGTAACTGCACTTGATGTTATTGTGTTTCAAATGCAATTCAGTATTCTCAATTGGAAGATTTGCTTTCAACCCAACAGAATTGACCACATTTGTGTGTGAAATGAAACTCTAAAATGCTTTTTGTTTTCTAGGGATGTTTGGAGCCCTCTGTGACAGGAAAACACGAATGTTGTGATGTAGGGGGCACATGAAGATATTTGAAAACAAAATAGTTTAGAAAAATCTGAAATAGCTCAAAGAATTGCTTTTGCTTTCTGGGGTTTAGATTAAGGTTAGGTTTAGATGCATCTGTGTTTGTGCAAAAAGCTTGAGGACCAGATCTTGGGCATAGGCAGTACTTTGACTCTGCTAAAATGGGGACTGTTAAACCAGGCCACGTTTTTTGGCTCCAAGGGCATTCATTAGTGTGGGTCGGAATTGCTGGCCCTGAGCGTTCTCCAGACATGAATTGAGCTGCTGTCGGCCACTCTCCATTTACCTGCATGGATCAGGTGTCTTTGTTTAATATACGAGGGCATCTTCCTGCATGTGGGCGGCCGACTCTGCATCCAGCCATTTCCCTGTCCATCAGTGGGAGGCTTGGGTCAGTCCTAAATGACCCTCCCCAATGGGCACATTATTCGCACTCCTCCCCCGCTCCGTTCTTCACCTAAGATGACTAGGAGGCATGTGAAGTGTACTTTCAAGAGGGGTATATAACACACACACACACACACACACCCCAGTAAGAGGGAATGTTGTGAGTGCACATGACATGCTTTTGTATTAGGCTGCATTCATCTGAATGGAAAAATGTGACATATAACACCCATATAGATTGTCTACCAATCTTTCCATTGTGGTTGCACAAACAAATATTCTGTTGTTTTGATGGATAACATTTTGTAAACATGGAGAGCTGTTTATTAACAAGCAGTCGACACATAAGACTCCACAGAGATGAAAATAATGATATGCTCTTCTGAGGTTTATTGCTATATTGTAATTCTACTTGATATTAATAGAATCAAAATACTTAAAATAAAATATAAAACAGGCTTTCCTTAAATATTCATTTGCACATAGGAATTGTATTAAAATACTAGGCACTGAACCTACAAAATAAATATCTTTAAATAGCTTTAAATATATTTAGGATACTTTCATATGAGTAAAAATGACTAACTTCTTAAATATTATATGATAAATACTAACTACTAGTGAGCCACACCAGGGGTCTCTCTCTCTCTCTCTCTCTCTCTCTCTCTTTCTCTCTCTCTCTCTATGTCTCTCTCCCTTTCTTTCTCTCTCATGTTCTTTCTGTGTGTGTGTGTGTGTGTGTGTGTGTGTGTGTGTGTGTGTGTGTGTGTGTGTCTGTGTGTATGTATCATGGGAACATGTACTTAGCCCTCTGTGACAGGAAGACATAAAAGTTGTAGCGGGCACATGAAGATATCTGAAAACAAAATAGTCTAGAAAGATCTGAAATAGCTCAAAGAATTGCATTTTGTTTCTGAGTTTTGGATTAAGGTTAGACTTAGATGCATCTGTGTGTGTGCATACACTCCTTTTTGCTGTTGGTAACTTCCTGTTAATGGTTCTTTATTTGTTACAGAGGATTTTCTTTCTCAAAAACTTATCTCAGGCCATATAGCATCTCTATGGAGGATAGGCTTAACCCCATAAATATGAATGAACCCACTAAAAAAGTAGTAAAATGATCTTCAAATGACTAATCAACAGTGGACCAATACAACAGGGCTGGAGGCGGGCCGTAAAGGCCAGCAGGCTGTTACTGGGTTAGTGTGTCTGGTTAAGTCACCTCTGAGTCATTGCTATTGGGTCAGTGTTCCTCTTCTCTACACCTGACTGGCTGGCTTAGCTAATGTGGTTGCTATGGTGCTCGTCCAGTCAGAGCTGGCGGAAACCCCCTTGTTGGTCTCTAGGCAGGGTTCATGTGCTTGAGGATGTTGTGATGGAAGACAGGCATGATCATGAATGTGACTGTGTATGAGAAAAAGACAGAAAGACAGAGATAGATAGATAGATAGATAGATAGATAGATAGATAGATAGATAGATAGATAGATAGATAGATAGATAGATAGATAGATAGATAGATAGATAGATAGATAGATAGATAGATAGATAGATAGATAGATAGATAGATAGATAGATAGATAATGTGGGTTTCAGGGCTACTCTCAGAAATGAAGCATGTGATTGTTCAACCATGTGTGCATGTGCCCATGCTGATCACCTCTGGTGGCACTTTCTGTTACAACATTGCAAGACATGACCATATTTCTCTCTCAGGCAGCTTCTCTACCAGCAGAGGAAACCACACATTTATTTTGCCCTCCCTCTGCTGAGTATTGTAAACCAATGATGACACTGTTGCCATCAGAAGACGGGGGACGGCATAAGACACTTGTTTAACCATCTCCTCCTTCTCCAGCCCTTCCTCCGTCTCCATAGAAACACTTTACTGCCAAATGTGTTCTGTCTGTATTTGTATGACTCATTAATCTAGTTTTTACTGCTTACCTTATCAGCAAACCGTCCCATGACAAGGGTTTTGAGGTAAATAATTTAATCTAAATTATGTTATCAACATGTCAAATTTGGCCCTCAAAATCCTCTCAGTGGGAGGATACGGCTGCTCCATGAGGCCTAACTCATTATTCAAACTGGATATCAGTGGATTTTCAAAGTTTAGCTAAAGAGCCCACTTCAGCCAACAACTCTGACAGTTATTTGTACCAAAATATAGCAGTTCATTAGTCTTCATTACATCAGTGTAATACTATTCCAGTATTTACTGGGAATACACTACAACCTACACTATGACCAAACTAGTGTACTACACACAGTAGGTAAACAAACTAGAAAATGGTGGTGGACAGAGTTCCCAGCTGTGGCTGTGGAAATTCCAGGAGAGAAAACATCCCACTGCTGATAGGATGGTAATACAACTGTAAACTATTCACTATACTTGTTACATAGTGGAGACAGTCTGTGTGTACTCAGCCACAAAAAAAAAACAAAAAAAAAAACAACAAAAAAAAACAACAACAAATCCTTCACTATGTCACTGTGC